>NC_090927.1:793998445-794298445 GCF_040938575.1 Ambystoma mexicanum
GTATATATTTGCCATATAAGAATTACCAGAGTACAAAGTGTGCTATTAATTGTGTATATATTTCTGAACTTTATGTTTATATAAAGAACTGTGTTAGCACATAACATAGAGTATGGACATTCCTTTGTGGGGGCTTGGGCACTCACTGTACTTAAGAACCAGCCTCCATCACCTCCTGAGAGTTTAAGCCTTGGTTGCTCGCCGAAGCTACCATATAGAGAACCTTGACTGGGGTGCTCTGTACCTCTACTCTGCCATATAGAGGGCAGAAGTACAGATACACCCCTCCAGACTTTGCACTGGTGGCAGAAGTGCGATGCTAATGATTTTAAGAGTCAGTGTGTAACCTTGCCACCTACAAAATATCCACACTTTGTTGATTTGAGGTTTAGTGGTGTATACTAGGATAACTACATTACAAGCAATGGTATCTCTTGCAAATGGCAAATTGACCCGGATGAGCTTAGAGGCTCTCCAGAGTCCTGGTGTAGCCAGGGAGTTAGACTTTGAGGTTAAGTCTAGGGCAGACCTTATAACTGCCCTGGTGGACTAACAGACTAATTGTGATGCTCTTGTTGAAGGGGGGAGTGGAACCACTGAGGACCCTACCCCTGGGGTTATTACTGGATTGTTTCTTCAGGGGATACATTGGAACTTGAGTTATTCAGGATGCCATTGGCCTTTGAATATAAAAAGTTGGAAACTGAAGCTGAATTGAAGAAGGAGGAGTTGGAACAGCAAGTGATACTCAAAGAACTCACAAACAAAGACACTGAATGTAAGAGAATCCAGCTAGAGAAAGCTGGAGTGGAGACTTAAGCCAAACCAGTTGAGAGTGTCATGTCCCCTGCCACCAGTTTTATGAAAGATCTGGTTGGTGTTTATGTGAAAGGGTCTGATATCTTCCAATGGATATAAGCATTTGAAATGGCTTGTGAAATCCATGATGTCGATAAAAGAGATTGGGCTAAGTGTTTGTTAAGAGAGTGCCCCAGACTGGTTATGACTCTATTCTGAAACTGAGTGTGGAGGAAAGGGGTCAATATGAGTGCATGAAAGCTGCTTTGATTGCCAAGTTTGGCAACACATCTGCCTAATACCTTATATGGTTCAGGGAATATAAAAAGAGTGTGCCTTGGGTTGACTGGGTGAGTGCTGAGCATATGAACATGATGAGGTGGATTGATGGATACAAGGTGAAACATTTGTTGAATTGACCCACCTTTTGTTTTTTGAGCATTTATCTGAAGCCTGTTCAGCAGAGCTGCATCAATACGTTGATGACCAGAACATTTTGGATCCCTTTAACCTGGCCAGTCTGGCTGACAAGTGGGTCTGTTAAGAATCCCAGTGGGAAGGACATGGTCAAAGAGTAAACCTGAACCTTCCTCTCCTAAGACCCAAGAATCTAGTGGGGATAGGTCTCATGGGGGTGGGAGCAAGAGTAGCAGTTTTCCTGCTTGAAAGCAGGCTCCCAGTGGATTCAGTACAGTACCTCACATTCCTGGCACTTGTTGGGACTGTGGAGCTGTGGACCACAAGCAGGGTGACGCTAAGTGTAAAAGTAAGGCACTTGGAGTCCAGGCTGTCAGCCTGACCTACTATTGCTTCATGTCTGAGATGGAGTCCACTGTCCCCCCCTCCTCTACAGGAATCCACTCTGGTGCTCCTGCAGAGATTTTCCTAGTGCCCCTTGGTGCCTGGGACCAGTACCAGAAGTACTGGCTACTATCACACAGAATACCCACAGATTTTTGAGAAGTGTCCTCCTGAATGGCCAGCCTTCTACTGGTTTGAGAGACACTGGGGCAAGCATGACAGTGGTGGACAGGACCGTGCTCATGCCACAGGACTATGTAAGTGCTCCTCTGAGAACTACCAGTTTAGCTGGTGGGCCTGCCAAATTATCTCCTGTAGCCCTAGTCACCATCAGGATTGCGGACAAGACAGCAAAGCTTCCCGTCCGAGTACAGGACAATGTACCTGTCCAAACATTGTTGAGTAATGATCTTGTAGAGTTGGGGTGCATCTCTGATGGACTACTAAGACTGCTGCTGCAGTCACTAGGTCTCAGGTCGCTCAGGGTCTGACCGCTAGTCAGCTACCCATGCCAAAGGAGAGACCCAAGGCAAAACGGAAGAGCAAGAGGGCTACCTCTGTGAAGGGGGCTTCTTCTCTTCCTGCTGTTTCAACAACACCCACTGGGGTCTAAACTCAGGATGGGCTGGGCCCAGTGGTAACCCACGACTCCACTCCTGAGAGAGAAGAGTCAGAAGACCCTCAGGGAGATTTGCTCAACCCAGAGGATCACCCTGACCTTCAATGCCTGCTGACTGAAGGTGGGCCCTCTAGGGGAGAATTCTGTAAGGGTCAGAGAGAGCGCCACTCTCTCGAGGGTATAAAAAACAGGCCCATGCCCAATCACAAGTTGAAGTGCCTAGGTCATTCAAGATTTATTAGGAGGGTGAGCTCCTTTGTAGTGAGCCCACCATGCCTGAACCTGCTGCCCTAAAGAGGTTGCTGGTACCCAAGGTTTACAGGCCTTTCCTACTGCAGCTGGCACATGAGGTGCCCTTAGCTAGTCATCTTGGTACCAAGAAGACTAAGCAAAGGCTCTCTGCACATTTCTACTGGCCCCGGATGGGAGTAGAAGTAGAGTCCCACTGTCGGAACTGTTCCACTTGTCAGTTGTCTGGCAAGACTGGAGGCAGTGTCATTGCCCCGCTGCAACCTTTGCCAGTGGTTGGCACACCATTTGAGAGGGTAGGCATTGACATTGTTGGTCCCTTGGACCCTCCCACATCAGGTGGACACCGATTCAGCCTGGTACCGGTTGATCACGCCACCAGGTACCCTTAGGCTATACCTCTTTCGGACCATTACTGCCAAGGTGGTTGCCAGTACTCTCCTGGGCATTTTTAACCAGAGTTGGATTCCCTAAAGAGGTGGTTTCTGACAGAGGATCCAACTTCATGTCTAGTGACATGCAAATGATGTGGAAGGAATGTGGGGTAACATGTACGTTCTCCACCTCCTACCATCCCCAGACCAATGGTCTGGTTGAGAGGTTTATTAAGACTCTCAGGGGAATGCTGGGTGCTTTGGAAGAGCCCCTAAGGGGGAAATTGGATCTCCTCCTACCATGCCTGCTGTTTGCCTATAGAAAAGTGCTTCAAGAGGGTGTTTTGTTTTCAGCCCCTTTGAGCTTCTCTTTGGATATCCCGTGAGAGGGCCCCTTGCCTTAATCAGAGAAGGGTTGGAAACCACCCCTCCAGGTCCAGCCAAGCAAGTGGGGGACTATGTGTTAGGCCTTAGAAGGAGGATGGCACAGATGATGGGCCAGGCATCAGCAAATCTTAAGGCAAGGGAATAATTAAACAAGTACTGGCATGACCTTAAGGCCTCACAAATGGATTGGACTCCAGGACAGGAGATCCTTGTGATTGAGCCTACCAATCCTAGCGCTCAGGCAGATACGTGGACTGGACCCTTCAGGATAATCTCCAAGATGGGCAAAGTCTACTATCTGGTTGATTTGGGAGTCCATGGGGTAGCCCCTCAGGTATTCCATGTCAACAGGCTCAAGCGTTTCCACTGAAGAGAGGAAGTCTCATGTCTTCTGCTAGCTTCAGAGCAAGAGGAGGATGAGAGTGAGCCCCTTCCTGATTTGCTGCATAGCAACCCTCAGGATGGCATAGTGGAGGAAGCACATCTCTCTCCAGATCTGACACCAGATCTGATACCAGAGCAGCAGAGGGCCTGCAGGGCTTTGCTCTGGCAGTATGCCCCTTTGTTCTCACTGACACGAGCCTCTCCCCGTTGTGCAGGCACGAAATTGACACTGGTGGCCATGTACCTGTCAAGGGCAGATGCTATCGGTTGTCAGATACTGTTAAGAACCACATCCTAGCTGAGGTTGTCAAGATGTCCCTTGTCCAGTCCAGTGGTCCTTTTCCCCAAGGCAAGTTCCCAGGCAAGGCAGATACCAAGGATTGGAGGTTCTGGGTGGACTACTGAGGAGTCAATGGCATCACCAAAACGGATGCTCATCCATTGCCCAGGGCTGATGAGCTCGGGGACACCATAGGTGCTGCCAAATTTGGAAACACCTTTGTCCTCGCCTCATGCTATTGGCAAATAGCTCTGATGGAGTAGGCCAATGAAAAAACTGCATTCTCAACACCGGATGGGCTGTTCCAGTGTAGAGTCATGCCTTTTGGGTTGAAGAATGCACCTGCCAACTTCCAAAGGTTGGTCAATCATGCCCTCAGTTGGCTGGAGGCCTTTTGTGTGGCCTACCTAGACAGCATTGCTGTCTACAGTTCACCTTGGAGGAGCATTTGAATAATTTGGATTGGGTGTGGCAGGCCTTGAAAAAGACTAACCTCACTATCAAGGTCACCAAGTGCCAGATAGTTCAGTGGAAGGTCACATACCTTGGTCATGAGCGGGTCGAATCCAACCTCTCCCCAGTAAGGTACTGGATGTACATGACTGGGAGACTCCAACTAATCAAACCCAAGTTTGAGCTTTTTTGGGCATCACTGGGTACTACCAACACTTCATAGCAGACTATGGCACCATAGCTGCCCCTCTGACAGCTCTGAAATCGCCCAAGCAACCGAGTAAGTTTAATTGGACTGAAGACAGAGGGCCTTTGTTGGCTTTAAGGAAATTCAGTGTAGGGCACCTGTGTTGTGTTCTCCTGATTGCAGAAAACCCTTTATTGTTCAAACTGATGCCTGTGACACCGGAATTGGATCTGTCTTGTCCCAGTTAGATGACAAAGGGAGGGAACATCCTATCATCTTCATCAGCAGGCAACTCAAAGGTAGAGAACTTAGGTGGGCTACTGTTGAAAAGGAATGTTTCAGTATAATTTGGAGCCTTAGGCGTTTTAGGCCTTACCTTACTGGGTCTACCTTCGAAGTCCAAACCAACAATAAGCCCTTAAAGTGGCTTATGTAGATGAAGGGTGAAAACCATAAACTGCTCAGGTGCTTCATTAGCCTGCAAGGGCTAGACTTTACTATTGAGCATAGACCAGGGAAGAGTCATGATAATGCAGATGGCCTTTCCAAAAGGTATGTTGACCATCTGGATGAGGGTGTCAATCTCATGGGAGATTAGACCACCCCAACTTCAGTCTGGGGGAGGCGACTGTGATGCTCGAAATGCATTGGAGTGACAGGCCCTCTATGTCCTTGTCTTGTACTCCCGTATCATGTGTGTTCTGTGTTATTTTCTGCACAGGAGTTCAGTTGGGACCCCTGGTAGTGCATCTCTTCCTCTTTTTGGTCATGGTGAACAGAGACCCTTGGATACACTTATGGCACCCGTGGGTGGGGAGGTACATCCGTGTAGCCCCAGTGTATGTGCGTGGGACACCTGTGTGTTGCCCACAGAGCAGGGTATTGGTTGGTGGCATCTTCATGCTGATGTGACAGGAGCTCTGAGCATCCTCTATTTTGGGATACCCAGGCCCTGCCATAGGAATCAGTGGATTCCTGATAGAAGGCAATATGGCCCCTGAGGCCTCTTGGTTTCTATTGCCTGTTACCTTGTTTTCGCAAAGTCCTGGGAAGCCCTGACTCTGTCCCTTCCCCTGACTGGCTGATGGGTGGAAGAACCAAATATGACATTGTGAGAAAGTCCAGGCCACACTGGCTAGAGCCTTCCCAGTGACTATATGTGGTGGGTACAACCTTGGGGTGGGACCTGTGTGAATAGAGTGTGTGACTAATATGCACTCTATGTTATGGGTGTCTGGTTTCTGTGTGTGTGACACAATGAATGGGACAGCCCTGCCTTGAAATTGACATGCATGCAGTGTGGTGTGCTGAAGGCTGGGTGCTTGTCTCAATCCAGATTCCTTGTTATGGGTGTCTGGGTGAAAGTGAATGGCTTGAATGCATGTGAGCCTGACTGGCTGCCTGCCTGCATAAATGCCCTTCTGTGTTATTGGCTGACTGAGCCTGGCTCAGGCAGAGTGAATGAGGGACAAATGTTTATATCGTGGGACCTCTCACCTATCAATTTGTTCAGAGGCTGAAGTCATCCTTGAAGCCCAGGTGGAAGAAGAAGAATTGCTGCTGCATTTCCTTCAACAAAATCTAAAAGCTGTTGAGTCTGTCAAGGACTGATCCGAGAGAGGACCTGGCTTGGAAACCTCTCCCTGAGCTACGAGGGACCATTGTGCAAAACCTTCTGATCTTCAAGGAGGTACCATGTAAGCCAATCCCGAAAGGCAGTTGACTGGATAAGGGGTCTGCCTAGAATACTGAAGGTAAGCACCTGGACATCAAGACCATCGAAGTCCATTGCTTTTGACGGGTTTGGAAGATTTCCGTAACAGCTGGAAGCCAGTTGAGTCGAGTTGCCCAGAGCGGGCACAGCTTGACGCTGTGCTGCTCGACGACCGGAGCTGCAAAGCTCCACCTTGCCTAACAATATTTGAATGAGGGCTCCCTTGTCATCATCGCCGACCACTTTGTCCCCCCGGAGAAAGTCGAGGTCGCCGGCTACAGAGGAATGTCTGCCAGTGGGTTTCCCGCCACCCAAAGCTGACAAAGACATCCCGAGGACACTGACGGAGTGACAATCCGAGGTCCAGCGTGTGGTAGAGTCCCGATCACTGAAACTATCCCGAGGTATGTACAGTGGCGGCAGCACTGACAGGCCAGAGTACCGCTGAAGCATCTCCTGATCCTCAACGCCCCCTTCTGGGCCTACGTAAACTAGTCTGATAGCACAGCGAGTAGAGCGCTTGATTTGACATCTGTGCAGAGCCTGCTGATGCAGGTTCGAATCCCGGCAGGGCCAAACTCAGCCTTTTATCCCTCCGAGGTCGATAAATGAGCACCACACACTGTGGGTAGTAATAAGCAGCGCTCAGATACCTGAGGGTTTGTAGCGCTATATAAATGCTAAATTATTATTATTATTACATCCATTCCTGAGTCTTCTTTGCAGCACCAAACACTTTGCATCAAGGTGGACCACACGCCTCATCTTCCCTCGAACGATCGGCGAAAAGAACACCACGAAGATCGAAGCTGCTGTCTCGATGCCAGTGTTCCACATTTTTTCATGGAATCTCGACACCCTATGGGGCCTGTTTTAAAGGGAGTCCACTCTCGAGGGATCCGTCAACGAACCTTCAAAGAAACTCTTCTATCTCAGGTACTTTGTGGTAGTTGAACTTTTTGACTAGAAAACAAGACTTATTTAACATTAATGGACTGGACTTGTTGATACTTTTTATTACAGGTTGGCCAGGTGGGTGGATCCTCACTCAGAATTGTGTCTTAGTAGCAAAAGAAACATTCTGCCATTGTTTAACCTAACCTGCCTGCCTTCCTATGATCAATGTTGTTATACATTACTGCATGATTTGTATGCCATTATAACTGTCAGCAGTTGATACATTTTAAAGGAATCTGTAGCTAAGTGTGGTACCACATAGACATTGTATATATTTGCCATATTAGAATTACCAGAGTACAATGTGCATTATTAATTGTGTTTATATTTCTGAACCTTATATTTCCATAAAGAACTGTGTTAGCACATAACATAGTATGTGGACATTACTTTGTGGGGGCTTGGGGACTCAATGTACTTAAGAACCAGCTTGCATCACCTCCTGAGAGCTTAAGCCTTGGTTGCTCGTCCAAGTTACCATGTAGAGAACCTTGGCTGGGTAGCTCTGTGCCTATACTCTGCCATATAGAGGTCAGAAGTACAGGCACCTCCCTCCAGTCTTTGCACCCCCTGCTTTGAAGACAACATTCAAAAACAAAGTCCCAAATATTAAGTGTGGAACTGGGATCTGGAAAGGTGATTCCTTAAAAATAACTTGTCATAAAGTACCTGCATTTAATCGCACTGTCCAAATAGTCAATCCTCCTCGGTTAATAGAAAAAGGAGGTAGCAATGATTGGCTCTGGCTCCACGGAAACGTATCAGGCACCTTTAGAAGACTGGGAGATAGAGGCACAGGACTTAAGCCCTTTAATGAGTGAGATCTATTTGGGGGTCCTAGTATGGAACACAAGAGCCTTCAACAGTTTTATGAGTTATGAGTCCACTAACAAAATCTTGAGTAATCATAATCTTACAATGTGCCAGTAAACATGGTTGACTAAAAGCATTAATGCTGATGGATATACTGTACTTCAGGAGCCAGCAATACCTACAAAATGAGGGCACCCCTCTGACGGTCTTCTACTTATGATAAAAAATACCAACTTGAAGATGATTGAAGGCATTGCTGATGGAATATATTAGCTGCTGGCAATACAAATAACGCTGAAAGATGCTTTTGCTATTAACCCATTTCTTCTCCTGAAAATATATTGGAATCTCACGTCTTCCACATTGGTTGATTATCTGTCTTCATTGACAATGGTATGTGAATTATTTTTGGCTGAAACCAGGGTAGAGATATCTTGATGGCAGGAGACTTCCATTTGGAATGTATGATTGCTGGACATGGGTCAAACGATAAAATTGGCAATAATCAGCACGGAAATGCGAGAATTCTGAACAGGCAATCATGGCATGAATTCTTTGATGTGTGGAATCTTAAAATTTCCAATGGTAATGTCCCAGGTGATATTCCTGGAAGAAGTACCTGGAAATTGAATGGTATGTGATCTCAAATTGATTATCTAGTGCTCACACCTGAACTATTCAAGCTATGTCCCTGCTTTAGTGTATTAGATACACCTGCTAGAGACTATAATACGTCAACTGATTCATTTAGTTTAAAAACTAAGGTATTGGTCACTGCAGCATGCACTAACTTTACAGTGCATAGCAAAAGATATCACATTGCTAGAAGAATTTCCAAGATTACTGTTTTTAACAATTGAATTGGCCATCTTTTTGTAAGGTACAGCCTTAGAATTGAAAAGTAATAACATCACCCTGTATAATTTTTGCAGTTTTCTGCAAAAAAACATCAATTCAAGAATGTGACATGTAAGGGCCTTAGGCCCAAAAGACCGGTCTTTGATTTGGAAATCCAAAACAAAAAGAAAGCCCTTAGATGCATCTTAAGAGTATTTAGATGCGCATACCAACATTATGATGAATACATTCCCAAGGCAAAGTACATCAGACAAATAAATAATAATTGGTTAAGGAGCCATCAATTTGCTCAGGCACAAAAGCAAGGGGAATATATGTTGCAAGTAATAATTAGTAAAAACTCCCATAACTTTTGATCCCTAATCAATTAACTGAATACAGACCAAGATGATTTACAATGTAACCCGGTCCATGAGGGTGCTGGATAATCATTTTCAGACCCTTTACAAAATCTCGGCTAATGAAGTTACCCTGCCAATATAATATAGAAACGTATCACAAACATGATTACAAAATCAACAAAGCAAACACTTAACAGTCAAATAGCTAATGTGACAACACAGAAACATAGAAGTACACATTTAGAATACAACTAAAGAAAGCACACCAATTTCTGTAGAAATTATTCCAAAAAGTGATAATCAAGGAATAATAACTTCAACTCTTTTGATTACAAATATTCTCAAAGACTGTCAATGACCAAACCAGAAAGAATATCCGGTTAGAGTGTGCAATTGCTAGAGTTTGCAATTTCTAGACTCCCTGTAAAATTACCCAGTCCCCACAATAAATCAGAGGTGTAGCATATATTAAGTTGGTACACTGTTCTTCCCAATGGTTCTTCTTAGGCACATTTCATGTCCTATTCCAGAGAGCATTATTATTTGTAAAGTAGAGTCTGCCCTTTTCAATAGGTGATTATTATTTCTGCAGCATTAGTTTTGCTTGTAAAGTCAATAGCAGTGCCCACATAAATGCTGTATTTTGCTTGCCCAGTTCCACAGAGATCAACAGGTTCTCTTACAATGAGGGCCGTCGTATGAACACGTTTCAGCATCAAGATGGATGGAAACCCATTCGTCAGGACTAACGGCATATATGGAAAACATTAAAGAATCCAGGAATTAATAGCTGTATCCGCTAGTGATGCCAATTAAAAACAGAAATGGCAAATTAAAAACACACCATAAGTGGTAGTGAGAATGGGTACATCAACTAAAGTGGAAGGTAAAATTCTAAAGCAGTACATGTGAAGTTCACATGTGTAAAGATCTGCAAAGTAGACTGAAAAATAACTAGACAGATACTGAAGCAAAAAGGATAGCATAGTGCTAGCAGGTTGTATTGGACTCTTAGTAGGGTGCCTACCTGCCTTGTAGGCAGTGGTACATAATTCTTGGGGATATAGAAGGATGGAAGTGATGCTCTAAAATTTCTCTGTGTCCCTGTGGAGGGAGAACCAGACCTTAGTAAGGGAGATGCATGGTGAAAAGAGGATAATGTAAAAAGTATCAGGGCCCTAATAAGTAGGGGCCTGAAGACAGAGATGGGATAGCCTAGATATAAAGGGTTTGAGGGAGCTTACCTCAACACTGAATGCTTCCGACTCGTATCGCTCCTGGTAGCCAAATATCGGTTAGACAAATACTGCAAAAATGTGCGGCTAAATATAACAGAACACTTGCGCTTATTGACGTAATCACGCGGGAATACAATGATATAACCACAACAATGCACACAGTCATATTAAGTGCCGCCCCAGGCTCAAAACTGAAAATAGCCACAGGCAAAATCTGGGAATAATTAATAGCCCTCTAGAAATAGAGAGCCATATGGACATGAGAGTCTAAGCAATGTAGATACATGGAGTTGGTGCACACTGTGAAAAGCTCCAAAAAGAGTGTTAGAAAGCAACTAAAGTATAACTGTACAGAATAGTCCAAAGGGACAAGTAATAATTAGAAATCAGACTCTATGTTAGATCAAAGGAAGGAACTGTTGAATGAGACCTGTAGTGTGTGTTCACATTTTATGTATCCATCTGGCTTCTTTGTTGAGTAGCAGGCATTCCGCATTATTGGCAGATTTGACCACATCAACAATCCACCAAAGAAGATCATCGGGTGTGTGTTGTAGTTCAAGATAGTGGCTAACTAGTTGTGCTGATATGTTTTTACATGTAATGTGTCACCAATGTTTTAAAATGCAGATACAGGCCTGTAGAGGAGCAGCTATATACCTGTGCAGGAGATCCCGCCCCCCTACATCCCCTACATTGGAGACATGAAACCGTGCCGTGTCTGGCACCAGCCATTGTGCCAATACCGCAGCAAGTGTTTGGAATACGATACCCATTAAGAGAACCTTATTGAATGTAGTCCCGAAGTGATGATAACTTGCGGCAGGAACTCCCTGAAGGAATATGAAAAGGAGAAAAGAAGAAGAGCTAGTGACGTCATAAGAAAGTGTGCAAGACGTCTCGAGACACTGGCTAAAGATGATGTATGGATCCTAGAGGGCCAATGGTGAAGTAAGGATCAAATGAACTCTCAAGTATAAAAGAAGAAGATTACACTTGGACGAAGTGTTGCAGAGAACAACCGTTCAATAAATGTACAGACGTTGAAACACAAGGTAGATTAAGTCATCATAGAAGCTAGCTATAAGTAGTGAATAGAGTGCAGGCGAAGCCACCATTGTATAGAAACTGGACATTGGTATCATAAATTAAGTAAGCCAGAACCCATGAAGCGGAAATGGAAAACTGTGTCGCAGCAAGAATAATAGGCTCATGGAGCTGAATGGCTAGGCTGCCTGGCCTGGAATTAACATTCAAAAAGTGAGGTCAGTTATCTATTCTGAAGAAAAACAAGTATGCAGAGGATGAACCTTCTTACGTTATGGTGCAAGAAAGAACACAAAGGATGCCAAGCTTTAATTCATTTAGAGCATTTAGAAGCTGCAAAATGGTCAAATCGTGGTCTCCTGTCTTTTGAGCCAAGGAAGGAACTAGAGTTTGAACTTGGAGTTCCAGACATGATAGCAAGTGCCTTCACCCCCATGCACTCTCAAAGACAAGGATACTCTGCAAGGCCAAGTACAAAGACAATTTCATGGCAGAAGTCATGGGTGATGAGAGATGCTGGGCTAATTAGGTGGTGAGGTAGTTTCATGTCCTTGCACCTGGGTCTGGGCTTACGTGCTGCTAAATTAACCGAATGTTCCAGACATGGCACAAACGTGCAAACCAATTATATCAGTCCATACAATGAAGGAACTTATAGTTTGAAGGCCAATGAGAAACTGTGTAGCTAAAAGTTTCTGAAATGACATGCTTTTAGAGGTAGGCATAAGTTGTTGACCTGATAACGGACAACTAATAATAATCATATCTACTATAGAGATATATTCTTAGATGTCTCCCTTAACCAATCATGACCCTTGATAGGTTTTCTCACTATTGCCACGTAGTATGATGTCACTCTGATGCATTATCACTATAAGTATTGTATTTTGTGTACTGATCATTGAGAGACTGAGTGTACGTCTGTTGATGTTTTTGTAACCTCCCTGTTTCAGATAATTATTAATAAAACAGTACTTTGCCATCTTCCTGAGTTGGTTCCATTATTTGGACTCAGAATTACTCTGGTGTGATCCTATCCATTCCATATGCACGTTCAAAAGGGTGGTATGCTCACGTGGTAGCAGTGCGGATGGTTTCAAGATCCAAACCAGTTCGGCTCCAGAGTTTCGGATGATCAGGCATCTGCCACCATTAGCTGGAAGATCGCAGAGTTTCCTTTGGAGAGCGGCCGATAGAAATAAACTTGGAAGAAGAATCGAGAGAGTGGGCGGATCCCTCTTTGAAGAAATCCCTGCTCGGTTTCCACAGGCGCTCTGCGGATGGAGGGCGAAGTGATTCGATTGAAGGAGGAGTCGATACCGAAGGCCTCGGGTTCGATTAACCAATGTAACTAGACTAAGGGAAATGAAAATATAAAGGGGTGGGATTGTGTTATTTTGAGTAACGGAAATCTTGTATAGATAAAGGAACACCTAAGAAATCCTAGTTCAAGGGATTAGCAGAAGACGTCTCAAACTCTAACAGGACTATTAATGAGCAAGGGAATATGCGCAGTCAGAACTGTGAAAGGAGATGTCTTAAATTCTGTATGGGGTAAAATAAGTAGAGGCGAGAGAAGTATACCCCTTATTATCAAAGGTTAATAATGAAGAGAAGTTGATCACAGATTATTAATGTGTAGTGTGTGGTTATTTTATGTATTATTTTGTTGTGTGAAGTATCAAGAAGTAATAGAACTGTAAAAAGTTGGAAGTAACAGTGTTTGAAGTTAAGGTGTTGTAAACGATTGGCCCCAATCAAGAGACAGATAGGTTATTGAAATAAAAAAGGATTGAGCAGCGATTGATCGTGCTTTCTCATATTTGTTGTTTTAAAAATTAAAGGTGGTGATTTGAGATAAAATAAAAGGTTTATCTAACAGTCAGGTAAGTATCGACAGTCAATCGTGACTTGTCATTATGGAAGACACTCCTGTCATGCACTTTTGTAAAACACTGCCAAAACATGCGCTCAAGCTCAAACAGTACAGTGCAGAATGGGTAAAGGGTACAGTGGATAAAATGTTCATGCCATGGCCACATTGTCAAAAGTGGTATTGCAACACATGACCACATACATGCATGCTGCGTACACGGGAAAGAAATTAGAGAAAAGGCTGGCAATTTTAGAACTTTGGAAGATGTATCAAGAGGAAAAAGAGGACCCGCCACAAGAGGAGTGGATGCTAATCAGCATAAGGGGCAGGACATTGAGGTCTCAGCTCCTTTTACCTTATCCACAATAAGAGTGGATAAGATAAGAGTGCATGTACGGAAGAGAAGGAACTGAAAGCAGCGGTGGGGTATAGTAACCCAACATATGAACCCCCCATTTATAGTAGCGACTATAGTCCAGAAGAGAGTAAAAGAAAGGAAGATGCCTGTAAATCTATGCGGGATAAGGAAGAGAGAGGTGAGAGGTTGAATATATCAACAGATATAGACCGAGAAATTAAGCGATGGAAGGGAGAAACGGATAGGGCAGACAAGGTAACACTCATACAGAACAAATGGATTGTTCTACTCAAGTTAGATGGGAAAAGCATTGATGAGGTTAGGCAGAGAGATGATAAGGATGAGCAAGAAAAGAAGGACAAGGAACGAGAAAGGAGATTGAGGGAGGATGAGCAAGGAAGGAAATGCAGGGATCAATGGGAAAAGATATGCAGGTAGGAACACCAAAAGGATGAGAAATGGGCAGAGGAACAAATTAAGTATGACAATAGACAAAGAGCGATAGAAAAAAGGGATAGGAAGGAAATCAAGAGAGAGGAGGAACAAGTACAAAGAGTGAAGGACAAAAGGTTACAGAGAAGGAGGGAAGAACAAGAACAAAGACAGGAAGTGAGAAGGGAAGAACGAAGGCAAGAGGAAGAGAGGGTAAGAAGGGATGCGAGAAAGTGAAGGGAAGTAGATGAAGAAATAAAACAGAATAGGATCTGCGAGGGCTGAGTGCCAGTCTCATCCTTAAGGAACAAATGAGACCAAGCAAGGAAATGCGATGGGATAGAATAAAAGAGATCCCCCTGGTAGAGGGAATAATGCCAGAGATGTCTAGGGTGATACGAGAAGAAGAAAGAGATGATGTGAAAAGTGTTGGGGAAAGGATAAGGTATACCAACAATTGAGACAGGATAGTGAGTAAAGGACACAAGGAAGCAATGGGCAATCCCAATATCGAAATCACAGGTTGAAGAGTAAAATATGCTCACTAGTGAGCATAGAGCATTGTCCTTATATAGGTTAGATTTAGACTGAGAAGAGGAGGATAGTCACACCAGTTGGGGTTTAGCAATGTCACATGAGGAAAGAGAATCTGGGCGTGGGACAGAGGGAAAGGTTGTGTGTATGCCCACAGGAAACCTTCCAATGGATAAGGATGTGAGATGGTCAGATCTGGAACACCCTAAAGAAAGAACACCAGTTCCTGTATCATATCCTGAGCTTCCCCGAAGACGATCATATAGTGAGAAAGGAGAGGCTCCACCTTACGTGAGTAGGTTAAGGTCATTGCCAGCAAGAAGGTGGATAGGGAATATTACCCCTGCCATTGATAGATAATTAGTGGGATCCTACTATGGGATGGGGTTCTTGCAGTTCCACGTGTTAGAGAAGGGGGGCGCAAGACCGCAATACATTCCATGGCCGCAGATGGATAAGGATAACTTAAAATGCAAACTCCCTAATTTCACTTCGGAGGCTGGGAAATGGATATACGAATTAGAGAAAATGACAGGAGAATAACACGCTGGCCATAGGATACATACAACATCTACTGGTAGCTATTCTTGGGGAGAGGCCTGATGAGACATGGAGGCACGCAGGATTTGCGGGTGTGACAGCACAAAACACAGCGCATGATGGAGCACCATTTAATAATTGCAGGGTAGATGTTTGCCGGGCTCTCGGGGTACAGTATCCTGATACTTCAGATATGGGTACAATTATGACATGAGAAATGAAGGAGGATGAAGACCCATTTGCTTACATTCAGGATATTCAGGAGAAATGGCAGCTTGGAACTCGTGAGTCGTGGGAAAAGACAGTCGCACTATTTTATCATATTTTGTGTCAGGGATTGCCAGAAGCAGTAGAGAGACAGATGAAAAAAACATGTGGGGATGGAAGCAAAGCCAAGGGCTGAAATACAGTTAGTGATTGTGCATCCTTGTCTATTATTACAAGAGAAAAAAAAAAAGAAAGATGAGAATAGAAAAATTGAGGAAGACAAATTAGTTCTGATTTGTTTTTTAAAATTTGCCATATAAACAGAGGTACTGACAAGTAGAGAAGGACTAGGAATAAAAGAAGCAATGCGTACATCGCAGGTGAATAATTCACAATTAATGGATCAAAGTTGGTACAGGTTTGTGCCACGAGGCAGAGGTGTGGGATTTAGGGGAAGTGGAGGCGGATTTTAGAACAACCAAGGTGGACTGGCGAACATTCAGAAAGAGATTCAGAATGCTCAGAGAGGATATAGCAAAGGAGGGTTTGCCAGATGCCCACCCCAGTGCGTTGGAATTGTGGAATAATAGGGCATATTGCACACGCATGCAGTAGCCGAGGGAGTGAACAAAATGGACAGTTTTCCAGAAGGGGGACATTTTATCCACCACCATAAAGCACATAAACGGGTGAGGGCTTTGCCCAGGATCACACATCCTGTCAGGCGCAGGCACTACAAGTACAGCAAACACAACAGGGACAAGTACAAATGTACCCACCGTAACGGTAGTCGCAAGAAGCACCTATGCAAACACAGCAAAACGCGAACACAGGGCATTTATTTATTTATTTATTTATTCGTATTTCTAAAGCGCACATCAGCCCGAGGGCATCGTGGCGCTGTTACACATAAGCGTGTCTAGAGTGTGTCTAGGTAGTAGAGTGCTGTAGGTGTGGAGGATGTACTGATGTGAAAGGCAGGTGAGAAGGTGAGTTGTAGGCTTACACAAATAGTGTAGTTTTGAGGGATTTGTGGAAAACCAGTAGAGAGGGTTCGGCTCTGAGAGCATGGGGGAGTACTTCCAGAGCTTAGGTGCTATGTATGGGAAGCTGATGCCTCCTGCATTAGCTCTTTTTATGGCTGGGACCCGGAGTTGGTTGGCATAGTGGATTCTAGTAGGGCGTGTGGGGTTGTTTCTGAGTTTGGTATCTGAGAGGTAGGAAGGAGATGAGAGATTGATGCATTTGTGTGTGAAGGTGAGAATTTTAAAGTTGATCCTTTCCTTGACTGGGAGCCAGTGGGCTTGGCATCTGGCCTGGGATATGTGGTCTCCTTTGGGAATATGAAGGGCAGCATGCAGTGCATTGTTTTGTGTTATTTGTAGCCTGTTGATGTTTTTAGAAGAGGTGCCCGCCAGGAGGGCGTTACAGTAGTCTAATCTAGCTCCGATTGTGGCTCTGGCTATGGAGAGGCAATTATGAGTGGGTAGAACAGGTTTTATTGCTGTGATAAGTTTAGTGGTGTGGGCAGAAGCAGAAGAGATGGCGCTGACCTGTTTGGTCATGGAGAGTGAAGACTCTGAGGGTCTTAACTGAGGTGGATACTGCTATGTTAGTGTGGTCTATGGTGAAGTGGGAGAATTTAGAATCGAGCTTGGCTAGAATTTCCTTAGGTACCAGGATGATGATTTCTGGTTTGTCTCAGTTTAAACAGAGGCCGTTGATTGCCATCCAGGATTGTATAGTGGAGTATATTTGGAGTAGGGCTTTGGCATCAAGATCATAGTCGCCAGTAAGGGGGAGGAGCACCTGAGTGTCATCGGCATAGTTAGTATAAGCTATGCCAAGCGTCCAGTAGGTCAAACAGGGGTTTGGTAAAAAGGTTGTAGAGCATGGGGGCTGTACAGGAACCCTGAGGGACTCCGCAGTTGATGGTGGTGGGGTCTGCGTTGGCTAGGTCAGGGTAGACCTTCATGGGCCTTCCTTCAAGGAACGAGGTTAACCAAGTTGTGGCTTTTTTAGAGAAATGGGCAGCATTGCTGAGGTGTGAGGTGAGGATGTTATGGTCAACAAGATCAAACGCGGCAGAGAGATTGAGGAGGAGCAGGAGAGCAGTCTTGCCTGTGTCCATTATTTTTGTTATTTGGTACTTTAGATCTAAGAGGGCAGTTTCTGTACCATAGCCTTTGCGGAAGCCTGATTGTCTTCTGCCTAGGATGGCATTGTCTTCCAGGAATTGTTGGATTTGGATAT
The DNA here is from genome assembly GCF_040938575.1 of Ambystoma mexicanum. Classification (NCBI taxonomy): domain Eukaryota; kingdom Metazoa; phylum Chordata; class Amphibia; order Caudata; family Ambystomatidae; genus Ambystoma; species Ambystoma mexicanum. The sequence continues at coordinate 794,016,146 of NC_090927.1, forward strand.
GGGCGGCTTTATCCAGGATCTTTAGGAGGAAGGGGACGGTAGTTGTTGGGGCAGGTGGGATCTAAGGAGGGTTTCTTTATCAGCGGGCGAACCCAAGCTTCTTTTAGGTTTTGTGGTATGACTCCAGAGGAGAATGAGGCATTGATGAATGCTGTGATGATGGGAGTGAGGGAGTCAGCGCATTCTTTGATGATGGTGGGGGGACAGATGTCTCCCTTGCAGGTTGAGGGTTTGATATGCTTAAGAAGATTGGAAACCTCCATCTCAGTCACGTCTCTGAAGACGAATAGGGGTGTTTGAGAGACGTGTTTAGGTGGGAGGCAATGGGGTGGACTGTCTAGAGTGAGCTGGGTTTCACGTTGAGTGGATATTTTTTCCTGTAGCATTTTGACTTTATTTAGGAGGGCGTCCTGAATGCTGGAGCACCATGCTTTGTCTTTGATGATTTCATAAGAGGTGCTGGCAGGGGAGGAGAGTTCTTTAAAAATAGTGAACATTTCTCTGGATTTAGAATTGGATTTGGTGATTCTTTGATTGAAGGATTCTGATTTGGATTGGAAGATGGCTTTTTTGTATGCAGATGAGGCTTTTTTAAATTCATTTAAGGAGGACTGGTTGGGTGATGATTGCCATTTAGTCAAGGCTCGATTGCGCAATCTGAATGACACCTGGCCTTGTAGGATCGTTGTCTGTTTTCCCTTGTTCCCCCTCCCTTGCCTCGTCGCGCCTTGAAACACTTTTGTATAGGTGCGTTATAAATACCATATCATATCAATGGTGCATAGAGTGGCTAGTTCACCTGTGAACCAGGAGTTAGAGTGTAATGATTTTTTCTCTTTTTTATTTTCTAAGGGAGCTATGAGATCTATGGCTTGATTGAGCACATTGCCATAGGTGTTGGCCAACGAGATGGGGTCATTGCTGAATGGAGGTTTGAGTTCAGGGATGTTGAGGAGTGGTGCAAGGTTGGTTTTAGTGAGTTTTTTCGTGCTTCTGACTTTGGCTGGCGGGGCGTATGAAGGTAATTTGCGAATAGGTCATGAGGGAAATGTAAATTGGATGAGGTGGTGGTCAGTCCAGGGGAGGGCTGAAATTTTGGTGATGGTCGAGGCACAGTTGTGATCTGCGATGCAGTCTATGGTTCATCCTTTGCAATGGGTAGGTGCAGGGATTTTATGTGCAAACTCCATATGGATAAGTTCTTTTGCTAGAGAGGCCGCGGCTTTATCTTTTGTGGAGCTTTTTAGGTTGTTTCCTAGGACTTGGAGGAGGAGTTTTTGGTAGTCTGGTAATGAACCAGGTGGCCGGTAGGTGATGATGATGATGTTTATGGTGCAGTAGGGGAAAAGGGAGAGTTTGGCAGTGAGGAGATCAGCATTGTTTTCCCATTGAGGGTTGCTGAGTCTGAGGGAGAGGGTGTCTTTGAAGATGAGGGCGACACCTCCACCTTTGGACATTTTGCGATCCTGTCTTAGAATAGTATAGCCTTGGGGTAGGGCAAGGAAGAGGTATGGGCCTGACGCTTCATGTAGTGATAAGGCCATTGATCTTGAGTGCATGAGCTGGGAGGGATCTGGCGTTCATGAGTTCACAGTTTAGTTCTATGTGAGTAGAAGTGAGAGGTCGTTGAACGTGCGAGGTGGAGGTAGGTTTGGAGAGCGAGAGGGTGGTGGTGGTGTGTGGCTGGGCTGGGGAGTGGGTGGGCAAGGAGCAAAAAGCTGTAAGAAGGGTGTTAGATGGCATATGGTGAGGGGGTTGTGAGTGGATGTGTGGTGTGTGAGAGCTGAGTCTGGAGTTTCTAAAGTCTATGGTGGGTGGGGTGCATCGGTGGGGACATGTAGTTTGGTGCAGGCTCTGAGTCTGTAGAGCCTAGGGTTGATGTGGGAGTGGATATCGGGTATGGCGAAGGGTTTGTTGTGTTGAGTGTTCAGTAGTGGGTGTTGGAGGGTAAAGTGGTGGTCCAATGGAGGTGTGGGGTTTATGTGTGTGTGAGACATGTTGAGGAAGGACCAGATGGCTAGGGTGATGAGGGTTGTCATTGTATGCATGGGTTGGGGTGTGGTATGTGGACGTGGTGGTGAGGAAAGGCAGGACATGAGGGGAAGCATTTGGATAGGATAGTGAGGATAGAGTATTCTAAGGCTGTAGGTCTGGGGTAGAGCACAGTATACAGTTAGGTGTATGCTAGTCTAGTAGATCAGTAATAAAGGTTAGTCCATCCTAGCGGCAAGATTACAGTATGCAATGCGGGTGGGCTAGCAGGATGAGCACATGGGGTACAGACAATGGCAAATGGGCAAATCACAGTAAGCAAAGAGGGTAGGCTAGCAAGATGAGCACATGAGGTACAGACTATGGCAAATGGGCAAATCACAGTAAACAAAGAGGGGCGGCTAGCAAGATGAGCACATGGGGTACAGACTATGGCGAAAGGGTAAATCATTGTATGTAAAGAGGGTAGGCTATCAAGATGAGCGCATGGAGTACAGGCATTGGGGCATAATAACAGTATGAATTTAGGTTTGGGCTCGTACGATATACATTTAGCAAATGCTAGTATGCTATGGACATAGTTTACAGCATCGTGCAGTATAAGTGGGCTGGTCTTCTAAACAAATTAACAAAGGAGGCATGTGCTAGGGGTTGAGGTACCATGAGGGTATACTAGGACAAGTACAGCGTGGTATCGGGCATTTAATCACAACAGAAATGGCGCTGCGCAGCAGCTAGCATGAGTTAATGCCGAGTAGGGACTGCCATGAATACAATGGAGCTCACCTTGCTTATTAGAGTCGAGGTACTGTTAGTTGATGTAGAGTGGTGGAGTTTGAGCAGAGTAGTGTGTCCTGGGTCCGGCGCGGTCCGGACAGGTCCAGACAGGAGGGCCTTATGATCGTGGGCCTTGGGTGAGCTGGGCCCGGCTATCGTCTTCTGGTGGGGCCCAACAGCCTATGAGGCGGCCTGTTGGTGGTTGCTTAGCAACCGTAATGCACAAATCAGGCAGAGCCTGCGGCAGCCATTTTCATTGTTAGTAGCAGTGGGGGATTGGCAGTGCCATGCGGTAATGGCAGTGGTAGGAGTGCTCACCCAAGCCAGGGGAGGCTCTTGCAGGGCACGGGGTGGCAGTGCGGCCTGGATCAGTTGAGGGAAGTGCGCGTGTGTACCTCAGGAACAAGGGACAGCTGCTCCTGCAGCGTATGACGTTCCGTGAAGAGGGGCTGGAAATCTAGCTGCTCCTGCAGCTACAATGGCATCGAGGGCTCCTGCCCTGATGCAGCGGAGTGTCTGGGCTCAGGTCCAGACAGGAAGGCCTTATGATTGTGGGCCTTGGGTGAGCTGGGCCCGGCTATCGCCTTCTGGTGGGGCCCACCAGCCTATGAGGCGGCCTGTTGGTGGTTGCTTAGCAACCGGAATACCCAAATCAGGCAGAGCCTGCGGCGGCCTTTTTCGTTGTTAGTAGCAGTAGGGGATCGGCAGTGCCACGCGGTAATGGCGGTGGTAGGAGCGCTCACCCAAGACAGGGGAGGCTCTTGCAGGGCGCGGGATGGCAGTGCAGCCTGGATCAGCTGAGGGAAGTGCGCAGGTGCACCTCAGGAATAAGGGACAGCTGCTCCTGCAGCGTCCAACGTTCCGTGAAGAGGGGCTGCAAATCTAGCTGCTCCTGCAGCTACGATGGCATTAAGGGCTCCTGCCCTGATGCAGCGGAGTGTCTGGGCTCATGTCCATGTACTCACACCCAGGATGGGGGTGTCACTGAGGTAGTGGGAAACCCTGTCACAGGGATGGGGATGAACCTATACTCTCAATAGGACAGCTCACAGGGTGATTGGATATGTTCAGTACTATCTGTGACACCAGGCCCCTACGAGGAACCAAGGGTCGATGTGATGATAGTGATAGGGGGCAATTCCTTTTCTTTTCTTGTGGACACTGGGGTGATTCGCTCGTGCATACGGGAGAGAAAATACACAATGTCAGGTATTGCCATGAATGCTCAAGGGTTCTCTGGAGATACAAATTGAGTTCCTTTTAACAATAAGTTACCGGTTTCTATAGGGTAATGTCTGTTCCTTTATTATATTCATGGCAGACACCAGTTAATATCCTGGGAAGAGATTGGATGACAAAGAATAACATGACAATTTCATTTACTGATTAGGGAATAGTGTGCTTGATTCCAGGAATACACTATTTAAAAGTCAAAGAGTTTATACGGGTGCTCACCGAGCAAGTGGCTTTACCAGGCATCTCGGTAGATCTGGAAGTCTTCCTATATGGAGTGAGCATTTTGTTGACATAGCTCCCTGGGCTAGTAGGGAAGATTGTGAGGATACCTGATGAATTTCTATTTAGACCATAAATACCTATGGATGAGGAAGAAGGGCAGACTATTCCTCTGGAACTGGAAGCAGCTATAGTACGAGGTGAGATAGCTATGATTGAAGGGGTAGATGACGAAGGTAAATCATGGAGAATGGTGATAGCCCTTGAAGAGGGGTACATATTGACTGACATTACAGATGAAAATATGTTCAGAGAAGAACGCATTAATGATGAAGTAGTGTTCTTTATGAGCATTACATATTGGGTAAGGATCGCGAAAAAGAGAAATCCCACAGTGAATGACAATAATGTGGCAACGACCAACATTTTTCAAGGAAGATCTAGAAAAGGTGCCAAGTATCCCATGGACCGCAGACCCCTATGATGTAGTTCTATTAAAGGGAACAGGGGAGGTTAAAATAAAGCTTAAACCATGAGCAATTTTACCCCGAGCGAAATAGTACCCGATGTCCCGAGAAGCTGACGAGGGCAGATTCCAGACTATTTCAGCACTGATGAATCAGGGTATCCTAGTGCCATCAGAGTCATCATGCAATACTGCGGTATATCCGATAAAATAATCTAAAGCGGTGTCACAGACATTTATACAGGATCTTAGGCCTCTTAATCAGATTGTAGAGACAGAGTTTCCTTTAGTTCCTAATCCTGCGACAATACTGTGTAGTATCCCCGTTGAAGCTCAGTATTTTACGTTGATTGATTTGAAAAATGCGTTTTACTCAATCCCATTGCATAAGGACTTGCAAGACCAGACTTCCTTTACGTTTAGACAAAAAAGACATACTCATCTTCCTTAAGGGTATTGTGAGTCACCATTAATATTTAGCAGGGTCCTACAGATGGATCTAGGCAATATCAATCTTAAAAGTGTGGGGATACAATATGTAGATGACATAATGATTTGCAGTGCAACAGAAGACGAATATAGGCAAGACTCTGTCCAACTAATGACTATTTTAGCAGACAAAGGATATAGGGTGGACAAAGAGAAATCACAGTATTGCCAGGAAGAGGTGTTGTACACAGGCCTGTTAATTTCACATGAAGGAAAGAAAGTGGCACCTGAAAGGGCTGAGGCAATTATGAAGACACCAAAACCGAACACAGCGGCATAAACGCAGCAGTTTCTGGGCTTGTGCAGTTACTGCAGATCCTGGGTGTTTGATTACAGCACATCTACCGAGCCACGCTCGCTTGTAAGCATTAAAGAAGGCACAAGTTGGTAAGGAAAAGACAGAATGGACTGAAAAAATGGAGGAAGGATTTGAGGAGTTGAAAAGAGCAATTTGTACAGCTCCACTTTTAGGGATTCCCAACTATAGCAAGGAATTGTATTTGTTTTCTCATACAAATGGGGCAGTAATGACAGCAGTGCTCACACAAAGGACAACATTGGTGTACAAACCTTTGGCATACGATAGCAAGATTTTAGATCCATTTATGAAAGGACATTTCTTGTGCAAACAATTTTTGGCTGCTGCTGCCTTTGCAATTGAGAAGTCTACCAGTGTTGTTATGGGCTGTTCTATGACACTTTATGTGGGGCATGCCCTATTTGCCATTTTAGAGAAACCTAAAGGCATGTTAAAATCCAAAAGAGATTCAGTTTACGAAGTAATTGCAAGAACAATCACTCCAGTGATTAGATGAAACTGAAGGTTTGTTTCAAGTTAAACACAAAAAGACCTGTAGCACTTCCTTCCTCCAAGCTGGGACATCAACCACTGTTTAAGAACAAGATTGAAGCCTAACCATTCTATGTGAAACACATATACATTCTATACTACATCATACTGCCTGTACAAACATTCCACTGAGAACATAAAGTACATCATACATGAACTACACAGATAACTATTTACATAAGCATCATCATAACTATTTACATAAGCATCATCATAACATACCTCCCTCACTTGTCATACATAACCTCTCCTCACAATGGCAATTCTATTTTTTTTCCACACCTGTCCTCCACTCACTCTGACAGCACACTTCATTAGCATCACCACTCACACAGGAGCAGAATATAACAAATCACCTTTCCTCTATATCACAGCTTTTCTGATCATCACAGTCACTGCAGTCGACCCTAAATTGCTTTTTACCTCTTCTCATATTCTCCCTCATGGCATACTCTTATGACATACTCTTCTTTCTTTCCTTTTAAATGTTTTCTAATTTCTTCAACCGCACAATCCGAGTCACCTCTTCTCCCTAACCAGGGTGGACATACTTTGGAATAACTTTTCTGACCCCTCATGAGTTCAAACTGTGACACACCAGTAACGGAATGCAGAGCCATCCTCAATGCACACAACCTTTCCTGAACTGCCATTTTTCTGTCTCCCACACACGCCAGATAAACGATTCTCTTCCACTATGCATCTATTCATTCTTTCCACGAATCCGTTACCTTCTGGATGGTATAACCCTTCTGGATGGTATGATGCTGATCTCTTATGGGTTATGCCACAACTTCACACATACTCTTTAAAACAACCACCCGTGAACTGCAAGGCATTATCAGTAAGTATGCAACAGGGTAAACCCTCCCTTGCAAAAGTCCCACAAAAACGTAACTATACTTCCACCATTTACATCCCTAACCACCTTATACTCACACCACCTGGAAAACATGTCCACTAAAACAAGCAAGAATTTACCTTGCCCAAACCCCATTTTGACCGGGCCAAGGATATCCATGGCCACCTCATCCTACACTTTTCTTGGGACATCATTTATCATCATTGTATGCTCTTTTGCCATGACTCCTTTACAACTTTTTACACATCCTGTACAATCCCATAACCTTCTTTCTGCTTCTCTATCGAAACCTGGCCACCAGTAATCACATTCCAACACGGCTTTGGTTTTACTAACACCCACATGTCCTGTATGAGCAATATCAATAATGCGTCACCCAATGTCTTCGGGCATAACTGCTAGTCCCCAACGAAACACAACACCAAGCTCCAAACTTAGTTCTGCACAAACCTCCCAAAATGGCCTCTGTCCTTGAGACACATCACCTATGTTGGGCCATCCACTCTCAACTTACAACTTTATCTTGGATAGAACATTGTCGATATCTACAGCCCTCACCCAATCCTCCTTATATATAATACCGTCACACGTTGCAAAAACTAATTCCATTCTGTTAGTTTTCTTCCTCCCTTCTGGCCAATCTAGACAAACAATCGGCTAACAGATTGTCTTTTCTAGACACCACACACATTTCAAATCTATGGCATTTCAAGTGTGTGACCCATCCTGCAACTCTTCTGGATACCTTATCTAAACCTTTAGATTCAAAAATAGCCTTCAAAGATCTGTAATCCGTTTTGTTTACAAAATCAGTTCTCCACACGAAATTCTTAAATTTTTCAACTGCCTAGAAACAACCCAAAGCCTCCTTTCAATACAGAATACCGTAATTCAGCACCTCAAAGTGCCCTGGATGCATGCACAATGATTTGCTCCTCTCCTTTTTAATTCACTTGGGACAAAACAGCTCCTAAACCTGTTTCACTAGCATTCTTCTGTGTGGTTGAGTGCTGCTCAGAATGCAGTTATCTTACCCTTGTGTTCCTTTGCCTTGGAGTGTTTTCTGTTGCCAACCTTTATAATGCTTTGGAATTGTTTTGTTTCTGATATGACTCCTCTGTTCCCCTCACTGGGTTGAGCAGTGAATTGCGCAAACAATTATGCTCTATACTGCCTTAGGCTTGCACAATCGTATTTTTATCTTACATGCCTGCTCAGTAGCGCCACATCCTCTTGGCAGGAGTCAGGCAGGACAACGCACATGCGTGGCCCCCACACGCTTGTCAATACAGTAAGAGTTGCTCTGCAGCGGCGTCCAGGTGCCGCATGCTCTTCAGATGTGCTGCTGCTCACAGTAAGTCTGTTTTTCCCTCAACCCTTACTTAGACAGTATCTGTGCCACTCGAAACAGGCGGCTTGTTTTTACAACATAGCTTATTTTGAGATGGGGAAACACTTGTGTCCGTCGGATGAGGTTTCTCTACTTTCCGCTGTTAGAAAGCAATCTGTAGGCTCACGTTGGCTGCTGCATATGCCGGTTGCGGCGCAGCAGCTTATATCTTTATCCCACGTTGACTGCTGGACACGCCGGGTTGGTGGAGTGGCTTATCTTTGTCTCACGATGGCCGCTGCTACATGCACAGTGAGGCAGAGCAGCTATATGTCCTTCTCCTGTGCCGGGGGTCTGATCACTTTGTCAATCCCATCCTGGTCGGCAATGAAAGAACGATCATTCTAGTGATTAGATGAAACTGAACGTTTATTTCAAGTTAAAGACGTTCATACCCCCAACACTTCCTTCCTCCTAGCTGGGACATCAACCACTGTTTAAGAACAAGATTCAAGCCTAAACTTTCTACATGACAAACTTATACATTCTATACTACATCATACTGCCTGTACAAACATTTCACTGAGAACATAAAGTACATCTTAAGTGAACTACACAGATAATTATTTACATAAGCATCATCATAACTATTTACATAAGCATCATCATAACAGTGATGATTTCCAATCCAGCGATTAAAATCGTAAGATGCAAAATAGTGAACCCAGCCACATTTGAAGCCGAACCAGTAGAAGAAGGTGATCATGTGCATGACTGTACAACTTATGTTGAATTCTATGGTGATATACCCCATGCGAAAGAAAATGCTTTGGCGGGAGGGGAGATTCTTTTTATTGATGGTTCTTTGAAAATTGGATAGTCTAGTGGGGAGAGGCATTCAAGCTCTGCAGTTGTAAGGCACAGACTAATTGGTAAATTTGAGGTGCTAGCGAGTGCAAGACTACCATCTCACTTTTCAGCGCAGGCAGCAGAATTAGTAACGCTTATTCTAGAAACTTGAAGGACAGGAAGTGATGGTGTACAGTGATTCCGCCTATGTGATGTCAACCATACATGCAGGGCTGTCATATTGGAAATGGAGGGGCTATCTCAGTGAAGACAGCTCCCTGGTACAGCACGCGTCCTTATTGGACAGGCGTATTAAGGCACTACAACTCCAAGTAGCCATAGAGGTTGTACAATGCGCAGCCCATACTAAAAAACAGACTTTATCTCTTGTACAAATCAAGCTGCAGACATAGAAGCCAAACGGGTTGCATATTCCCCAGATATTTCAAGTTTTGATACTGAAGATATTAAAGAAAGTTCAACTAAAAGCATGTTAGTAAGAGAGGCGTTTAATATGCTGTCAATTACACAACTAACTGAGATTCAGGGCAGAGCCCCACAAGAAGAGCAAGATCTATGGAAACATGGGGGTGTTCTTTATCCCCCACGGAAGCATTACAGTGACAGGAAAACACTGGAAAGCCAGTGATGCCGGCAGGATTATTGAAAGTCGTACTTGAACAACTTCATTACCCCGCGCATATTACCACAGAAAGTCTTGCTGCCACTATTGCAGAAGACCAGTTCATTACTAATCTACTGGAACACGTTGCACAGTTCAGCATTTACATATCGACTATATCGATATGCTGCAGACATGTAATGAATACAGGTATCTATTAGTGGTGGTGTGCCCCTTCTCTAGGTGGATCAAAGCCGGTCTGTGTGCACACCCTAATGCCACTTGCGCAGCAATGTTTTTAGTGTGCGAAGTCTTCCTGACGTGGGATGGGTGTGAAGTATTGAGATCCGATAATGGGCCTCATTTTGTCAATGAGTTATTCAAAAAAATAGGGCTTTTATTGAGTATAAAGCACATGTTTTCTTCTGCGTATCACCCACAAGAAAACGGGATATGTGAGAGAGTCAAGGGCCTCCTCAAAGAGAGGATCGCCAAGATTAAATTGACTTTACAGAAGGGATGGCTATATTGCCTACCCCTTGCCTTATATGCCTTTCAGAATCAGCCAGATTCTGACCAGCACTTCACCCCTCACGTGTTAGTGACAGGGTGTCACATGAGAACGCCTCTAATACCTCCATCTAGAGTCAGGAGTGATGCCCAGAGTGTAGAGAAGACTCTAGATGATGAGATGCATGAATATTTGACATGTATGACTACCAGTATTTGTCTCGTTTCAGATCAAGTCATGCATCGGGGTGAGAGGTCTTGGAACACGGAAGAGGATGATCCAGTGGTCATACCAATTGAACTATTGCCACCGCCAAAGGTATATGTTGGGGACCTAATTCCTATAAAAAAAGAAATCCCAAAAGGTGGCACAAACCTAGGTTGAATGGCCCCTTTATTGTTGAGAAAGTCTCCCCTTCTGCAGTTAAGGTATCAGGAAGACGAGCTTGGCTGCATCTAAGTGATGTGAAAGTTTATAAAGGTGAGTCCCTCCCTCCAGTGGTTTCTGACCCAGATGCCAGACAAAACGAAGAATTTCTGCATGTGCAGACTCGATCAACGATCAAGAAAAAGGACAATAAAGCAACGAGTGATTAGCACATATTTCCTTTGGATTGGAATTCAATGGACACTCCTTATATATTGTAGCAGGAACTGCATAGTCTTGCAGAGAAATTATAGAGGCTGAAATTAACTTTTAGAAATGTATTGAAGAAATGAATAGTGCATCAGCATTATGCCTAAACATCAGTTTTTGATTAGAAATTGGAAGAGAGATCAGTATACAGATTCATTTTGTAGCGAATATTTGTCTTAATTAATCAAATACATGATACCTGACAACTGTGACACACATCAGCTTGTGGTTGCTATCTTTGTATTCATACTTCAGTCTTACCCGGCTCTTGTGGGAAGGGATGTCAATATCCATAATTTTTTACAGGATCCCAAAAATGGTCCCGTAATAAGAAGACTTCTTATCACTATTATTGAACAGATTGTGCAGTTACAATTGTAAAATAATTGAATATCTGTATTAAAAATGATTTGTGAGCAGGTTATCTGATACCCCAGTACACGAGAAAAAGGACTAGCAAAATCTTTTACTGTCAAGGCAGCCACATTCTCATGCCCACTATTCTGACGGAGAACAGTAATTTGAAAACCTTCAAGAACGACTTGAAAACTAATATATTCATGTTATCTTCTGCCCCTCCTGGGTTTGCTCCTCTTTCTGCCCTGTATCATTTTTGACATGGAATGTCTTTTGTGTTTTTGTGTTTTTGTTACAGCGCCCCAATGCCTGCAGGCGTTCGGTGCTCTATAAATATATAAATAAATAAATAAATAAATAAATAAATCACGGGAGGATAGCTCAGGTGCAACACGCTCGTCTTGGAAGCAAGACGATGTGGAGAAACACAGGTTTGATTACCGGGTCTGCGCTTATAAACCTCTGGGTATTAAGCATGGTATAAATAACCAATTACAATTGCTAACTCAGCAACAGTTGTGATGGCACAACAAATGGTTCTTCAGATTTCTATGCGTAATTAGCATGTGTATTCTCTTTATATTTTTGTACCTTACATTTCACAGTCTTTATTATCCTAATAGTCCCATCAAAGAAAGAGCTCCTATGATTTTGCCTGTTATGAGTACAAATGATGACAATTTCTTTGATCTCTATGGGTATGCAAGACAACACAAAAGGGATGCAGAGGAAGATAACCAGGGGATAAATACTTATCTAGATAATTCAGCTCACATGGGGAATAATATGTGACATCAGCACATGACAAAGATGGGGGAAAGAGCATCTGATGAGAATTGCTATGTCTGCTCTCATCCCCTACGACATGAATAGAGTGAAGACTTTCATTTCAAAGGAGGTGTCGGTATCCAATGCAAAATGTCTCAGCCATCTTGCAGCATGATCTACTCAGGGACTATTCCAAAGGAATTGGAAAACCCTGAGACAGAGAACAAGATAGTCGTTCCAGCACCAAGTTGACTATATTAAGACTACTCAGATGGAGAAGGAGCCTGGATGGACAGACAAGATGCTTGTGTATCCTGCAGCAGGACAAGACAAGGTTATCAGTGAGGAAATGAAGAGGATGAACTGTTCTGACATGACAGAAAAAGCCTGGATGCCTGGATGCTGGGAACGATCACAGCTGCTGATCTATGGCTGAGTTAGCATGAGTAAAGAATGGGAAGATGGAATGATGTCATGTGCAGCTCATCTGCTGAGGAAGGAGGCAATGCAAGGAATACAGAAAGTGAATGATGACTGCTTGAAGTCGTGGACCAAGCACTCCAAATTACTGATGTGGGTGGAAGATGAATCAGGCCAAGTAGCTGTAGTTCCATTGGTTAATGCAACAATGTGTTTCCGGGGTCAGAAAAAGAATTACGTTGGACAGAATAAAGGGTGCAAAACTACAAATGATGTTCCAGGAATGAGAGAAGGGATGGCTGTCCACATGGATCGATATTAGGCCTACAGATCTAGAGCATATATAAAGTTGCCCAGGAATTGGGGCGGAGTGTGTTCCTTGATGTTCGTCCATGTTCCAGAATTGGTGATTCCTCAGAGCGATCTGAACATTGATGAATTCCCAAAAGTGGATGACCTTACCTCTCACTTTAATTTCAAAACCCAGGACATCCTGTCCACCCTCTCCTCCACACCCCCTCCTCACCCTTCTCCGTCCTGGCTTGCTAACCCTCCTTCAGCCACGCTCCTCCCCCTTTTTCCACCTTTCCTCTTTTCTCTCCTGATGAGGTTGCTAGACAAGTCAGATCTATGAAAGCCTCATCAAAACAGGTCCATCCCTGTTCCTCTAAAACCATGAAGGACCAGATCGATACCCTCGCTCTAGCCCTTGCAGATTTCTGCAACCATTCTTTTGCCTCTGGATCTTTCCCTTCACCCCGAAGTACTCCCTTGTGCATCCTCTCCTCAAGAAACCCACAGCTGATCCCTCCTGTCCAGCTACCTACCGCCCAATTTCCATTACTCCCTTTTTGGGGAAGCTCCTGGAAAAGCTGGCCATCTCCCCACTTAACCTTCTTTCTGACGCAGTTGGCTTTCTCCATAACCACCAATCTGGATTCAGAGCTGCCAGAAGCATGGAAACTGCTCTCCTGAACATCCGTGAAGATCTGTTCTCTAACCTTGACTCTAACATTCCCTCTGTCCTCATCCTACTTGATCTCTCCTCTGCTTTTTGACACGGTCAACCATACCATCCTGCTCAGTTGTCTCTGTGACAGCCTGGGTATCACCGATTAGGCTCTGGCCTGGCTGACCTCTTTCCTTTCTGATTGACCCTCCCAGGCAACACTTGGGCCCTTCCTATCCTCTATCTCCCTCTCTAATTGTGGTGTTCCCCAGGGATCTAACCTCTCGCCCTGACTTTTCAACCAATACTTGGCAACTCTTGCCTACTGCATTTCCATTTTCTGCTCAAACTTCCAATGCTATGCTGATGACACCCAACTCATTTTCAGGCTTCCCTCAAGCACCTCCTCTCCCTTCCTCATCTCCAACTGCCTAATCGCCATTCAAAATTGGTGTGCTGCCAACGATCTTTGTCTAAATGCCAACAAGACTGAGATCCTCCTCATTGGTACACCCTCACCATCCTTTCCCCTCACTCTCTGGCTGGCCTCCCTTGGCCCTCCTCCTACCCCTACCTGCGAGGCTAAGTATCTCGGGGTCATCTTTGACTCCACACTTGCCTTCTCTGCTCACATCACTGACGTCTCTAAAAAATCAAACTTCCTACTGCACCTCCTTAGAGGTACTCTGCCTTTCCTATCCTTCACTCATAAGCTCACTGTCTCCCAAGCTCTGGTTCTCTCTAGGCTGGACTACTGTAACAGCTTCTTTCTAAATCTACCTGCCTCAACTGTTCGCCCCTTACAACTAATCCAGAACAGAACTGCAAGACTTGTCCTTGGCCTCAAGCCCTGGGAGCATATCTCTCCAGCTTTGAAACCCCTTCATTTGCTCCCAGTGGATGCAAAGATTACATTTAAAACCCTCTGCATCATCCACAAAGCTTTCTGGGGTCTGTGTGCAAAATACCTTCAACTATCCCTCCATAAATACCTCCCCTCTCGAGCCCTTCGCTCCTCTGCTTCTAACTCCCTCAGGGTTGGTCATTTTTGAAAGAAACGATCTCGGGGTAGATCTCTGTGTTCAGCTGGGGCCTCTCTTTGGAACAGCCTCCCGACCACCTTGAAACTTGAGGAGAACCACATCCAGTTCCGGAGGCACCTCAAGACCTCCCTCTTCACTTAAGCCTTCACTCCTCTTATCCCCTTTGGATCTGCTTCTCTCTCATGGCACCATGCACCTGGCCACCCTCTGTCCCTTCGGAACAAGGTACCTGCTCAGCCTGCCTCCCCCCTGCACTGCCTCCGGGTCACCACTGGCACTGGGATCTGTATCTGTACCCATGCAATCCCCCACTCTTCTACTGCACTTATCAGATATACCCTATCTGACTAAACCCGCACTTGCCACTTGCTGGCTGCACTACCCTTTTCACTGCATTTATTTATTTATTTCACTTATTATTTATTCTTTTCCCTCCTCTCTTCCGCACTTTACTCTTCTCCCCCTTTCACGCACTTTCCTCCTCTCCCTTTTCCATGCACTTGCACGTTCTTAATGTCACTGGGCCTAGTAAGATCTCTATGTTGTTCTCCCCTGTTGCCCTCCCTTTGCTTGGTCGCGCGCCGAAACACTTGTGTATGAGCGCAATATAAATAAAATATCATATCATATCACATCATTTGAGAAAGAAAAAATCACTCGAACTTTGAACGATGAAAATGGAGAACTATTTTTCAGCTAAATCAATAAAGGCCTATGAAGCTATTCCTGATGAACACAAATTATTCAGCAAGACTGCTATGATAATGACATCTATTTTTATGCCTGGACTTCAAACAGCGGTAAATGCCAAATGGCTACAGATCACCAGGTGGGAGCTTCTGCAGACATTCAATGCTACTATAAAGGTATTTAACGCCATAAAAGAAGAGCTGAGGGCCATACAACTAATGACCCTTCAGAACAGGTATGTCGTTGACATGATCACTGTAATGGAAGGAGGTGTTTGCACCAAGATCGGGCCATCATGTTGCACATTCCTACCTTCTCATGACGGTGAGAATGGGACCTTGACGGAGGCTATATCGATGTTGACAGACCTGCACACAAAGATGGAGGAAGAGACAGATGGCATTGAAGATGACAGTTAGTTCGGGCTCCTGTTCTCATGGATTCCTCACTTGATGGCAAACTTCTTCAAGTTTCTTGGAGCAATACTAGTGCTGATCATGTTTGGATTCTGTGTAATCAGGATAATAATCACACAATGTCAGAAAACAGCAAAGAAGGCAGTAGGAATGAAGATCATGATTAATGCTAAGGATAAACCAGAAGCCAAGGAGCTGACTAATGATGCCATCAGAGATTTCATAGAGGCCAGCATTTTAGCACCTGAATGAACAAAGTTCTGGTATCCTAAGGATCATATAAAATATTTGGGACATTGGGTCTATTGTACCCCGAATGGACAATGTAATGACATGACCTGGAGTGTGGATAAACACATTAAAATGGCGTGCACCTTGAGGCGGGTGATGAAAATATGGACACCCAAGAAACACTTCTTCCAGAAAAAATATAAGGATGCAAAGAGACTTGAAGAGGTGGTCGAGGACTCAACCAGAAGGGGGAATGTAGAGGAACAGCTATATACCTCTGCAGGAGATCCTGCCCCCCTGCCTTCCTTATATTGTACACATGAGACCATGCCGTGTTTGACACCAGCTGTTGTGCCAAAACCGCAGCAAGTGTTTGGAAGAAGATATCCATTAAGAGAACCTCATCGAATTTACCCCCAAAGTGAAAATAACTTGTGGGAGGAACTCCCTGAAGGAACATGAAAATGAGCAGAGAAGACGAGCAAGTGACGTCATAGGAAAGTGTTCAAGACGTCTCGAGACACTGGCTGAAGATGATATATGGATCCTAGAGGGCCACTGGTGAAGTAACGATCAAATTAACCCTCAAGTATGAAAGAAGAAGAATACACTTGCTCGAAGTGTTGCAGAGAACAACCATTAAATAAATGTACAGATGCTGACACACAAGGTAGATTAAGTCATCATAGAAGCTAGCTATAAGTAGTGACTAGAATTCAGGTGAAGCCGCCATTGTATAGAAACTGCACATTGGTATCATAAATTAAGTAAACCAGAACCCATGAAGCGGGAATGGAAAACTGTGTTGCAGCAAGAATTATAGGCTAATGGAGCTGCATGGCAATGCTGCCTGGCCTGGAGTCAACATTCAAGAAGTGAGGTCAGCTATCTATTCTGAAGAAGAACGAGTATGCAGAAGATAAACCTTCTCAAGTTAAGGTGCAAGAAAGAACACAAAGTATGCCAAGCTTTAATACATTTTGAGCATTTAAAAGCTGCAAAATTGACCAAATCGTGGTCTCCTGTCACGTGAGCCAAGGATAGAAATAGAGTTTAAACTTGATGTTCCAGACACGATAGTGAGTGCTCTCACTCCTGTGCATTCTCAAAGACAAGGATACTCTGCAAGGCCAAGTACAAAGACAATTTCATGGCAGAAGGCATGGGTGATGAGATGCTGGGCTAGTTAGGTGGTGAGGTAGTCTCATGTCCGATATCCTTGCACCTGGGTCGGGGCTTACGTGCTGCTAAATGAACCGAATGTTCCAGACGTGGCACGAACGTGCCAACCAATTATATCAGTCCATACAATGAAGGACCTTATAATTTGAAGACCAATAAGAAACTGTGTATCTAAATGTTTCTGAAATTACATGTTTGTAGAGGTTGGCATGAATTGTCCACCTGTCCAGCCAATAACGATCCTAGTTGCTATAGACATGTATACTTAGATGTCTCACTTAACTAATCCCGACCCTTGATAGGTTTTCTCACCATTGCCACGTAGTATGACGTCACTCTGATGCATTACTACTATAAGCATTATATTTTGTGTAGAGATCATTGAGAGACTGAGCGTATATCCGTTGATGTTTGTTGTAACCTCCCTGTTTTAGATAATGGTTAATAAAACAGTACTTTGCCATCTTTCTGAGTTGGTTCCGTTATGTGGACTCAGAATACTCTGGTGTGATCTCATCCATTCCATATGCACGTTCCTAAGGGCCATATGCTCAGGCTGCTTTCTTGGTTTGTCCTATGTACCTAAGGTCACATGGACACTCGATAGAGTAGATGACACATCAGGTCTTGCAATTTGTCATTTCCCTTATTACCCACTGCAAACAACTTAATTTTGTTTAGTCAGTGTGCACACTGAGCAAGGCCGACATGGGAAATGGTCTGTCAGTGGTATCAGGTCCCACAATCTAGATTTGGGATTTTGTCTTGACAGTTGTGCGTGCACCAGGTATTGCCATATGTTTTAAGCTCATTTCAGGATGAACATAGGGATTTGTTGGTCTGGAAGACTAAATTGAACAAGCTGCAAATACTTGTTTACACTTTTTTAATGTCCAATCTGTTAGAAAAATGAGTGAACACACATGTCATTCAGCTTACTGTTGCAGTGCCCATGTGTGGTTCACGGAGCGCTTCTCTCAGGGTGAATATGTTTCTTAGAGTGTTTCATTTTTTATGCTAACCTCTAGTAAGCAATCGGTCATCCAAAATTTTAGCATTGGAGTAGAAATCCGCTAGTGATGTGCAGTTACGTCCTAGCCTAAGATATTGCCTGCAGGGTAAGTTATCCTTGAGGCTCCGTCGGTGGCTAGTAAGCCATTCTTATTTTTGATGTCAACGTCTAGAAAGCTGATTTTCTCCTTGCTATGTTCGATAGTGAATTGAATATTGCTAATCCACTGGTCAAGCCATTGGAAAAACTGCATAAGCCTGTCTTCCGTGCCTTGCCAAAAGAACGTTATATTATCAATGTAACATTTCCACAGTCTAATGTGGCTTTGGTAACGATGGTTCAGTGCCAGCACATGTTATTCTTCAAAAGCTGCCAAAAATATAATGGCAAAGCAAAGGGCAAAAGCTGCTCCCGTGGCGGTACCTTGCACTTGCAAGACAAATTTGTTATCAAATAGAAAGAAATTCTTTTGTAAAGCAATATTCATCAACTTAACAATAAAGTCAACAGGTACCCTATTTTGGATATCATCGCAAGTCAAGGGATCTCTGATACACTCAATGACATCATCCTGCTGGATGCTGGTATAGAGGGATTGTATATCCATCATGGCCAATCGTTCTTTGGTGCAGTCAAAGGTCAGGCCTTCATAGATTTCAATAACTGAGGAGGTGTCCCTCAGGTATGTAGTAGTGCGCTGACTCAAGGGTTTTAAAAAACAGTCAACAAATTTGCAGATGGGTTCTACACTGGAACCACTTCCAGAAACAATAGGTCTGCCTGGTGGATTGGCCTCGTCTTTATGTATTTTAGGAAGCGTCAGAGCACGAGGTCCTGAAGCACATCTCCAGCCTGCCTGTTTCCCTGAAAGCCACATTGGTGCAGTGCTGCTTTCTGGCCACCCGGTTGAGGTAGGAGCAATTGTTTGATCCACTCCTGCTCCTTGACGGATTATTGGGCAATTCCTTGAAAAATTCAGCAAGAAAAGTATCTTTCATTTATTTGGCGCAATTAAGGCTAAATTTACAGCGCTTCATCATCGAGCATCTGGGAACTTTGTTTTGTGTTCCTGCTTCCTGGCACTAAGTTATTCTGTGTAGGGTTGTTTGTATCTGCACCAACTGGCACCATGCAATGCTTTCAATATGGCCGCCCGGGCCTCTGCAACATCTGAGCCAGTGTTTGCCTTCTGTCTTTCTATATCCTGCCCAGGGATTGGCAGGGGAGCTGCTTTTTTGGACCAATGAGGGACTGGCAGGCTTTAGCCGGCCCCCTCAGCAAGGCCCTTGGCTTTGGTGTGTTTCCTATCTTCCCATCGCGTTGAAGCACAAGGTCCTGAAAAACATCTCCTGCCTGCCTGCCTGTTTCCCTGAAGACCACATTGGTGCAGCACTACTTTCTGGCCACCCGGTTGAGGTAGGAGCAATTGTTTGATCCACTCCTGCTCCTCGACGGATTATTGCAAACAAATTAATCTTTAATTTATTTGGCACAATTAAGGCTACATTTACAGCGCTTCATCATCGAGCAGCTGAGAACTTTTGTTTTGTGTTCCTGCTTCCTGGCACTAAGTTATTCTGTGTAGGGTTCTTTGTGTCTGCACGAACTGGCACCATGCAGTGCTTTCAACATGGCCGCCCGGGCCTCTACAACATCTGAGGCAGTGTTTGCCTTCTGCCTTTCTACATCCTGCCATGGGATTGGCAGGGGAGATGCTTTTTTGGACCATTGAAGGACCGGTAGGCTCTGGGCAGCCTCCTTAGCCCCACTTCTAAGGCCCTTGTCTGCTCCCTATCCGCTACCACGACACTACATGAAACTACCGCCACAACTTGACCCTCTCTGAGGCTGCTAACTCACTCAGCTATGAAAATGGACTGCCAAGACACTTTTACTTCCCTCACCATGGGCTAGTTCCCTACTTCTGTTTGTCCTTCTTGGAACTTTCACTCTCTTCTCTGCCTGCTCTAACAGGTCTCCCTGTTATGTTCTCTAATGCACTTGTTTCAGCACTCACCTTTAACTTCTGATTCATACCTCATTTCTTTACCTACGGTGCCTTAGCATTTAACTTTGTAAGTCAAATTTGTGTGTGTTTTTCATTTAACTTTCACAGTCAAATTTGGTGTGTTTTTCATTTCACTTTGAAAGTCAAATGTGGGTGTGTTTCCATTTCCAACAGCCCCTGTGTCCTTATCTTACTTGATCTCTCCTCTGCCTTTGACACGGTCAACCATGCCATCTTGCTCAACCGTCTCAGTGATAACCTGGGTATCACCGATCAGGCCCTGGCTTGGCTGACCTCCTTCCTCCATGATCAACCCTCCCAGGTCCAACTTAGTTCCTTCCTCTCCTCTATTTCTATCTCTACTTGTGGTGTTCCTCAGGGGTCTAACCTCTCTTCCTGGCTGTTCAACCAATACCTGCAACTTCTCGCCCAATGCATTACCGCTCTCTGCCCCAACTTTTAGTGCTATGCGGATGACACTCAACTCATTTTCAGGCTCCCTTCTGCCACCTCTTCTCCTTCTCTCATCTCTGACTGTTTGTCCGCCATCCAGGAGTGGTGTGCCACCAATGATCTCTGCCTTAATGCCAGTAAGACCAGGATTCTCCTCATCAGCACACCTGCTCCATCCTTTCATCACAATCTCTGGCCAGCCTCTCTTGGCCCTCTTCCTGCTCACACCTGTGAGGCTAAAAACCTTGGGGTCATCTTCAACTCCAGACTTTTCTTCTCTCCTCACATCTCTGATGTCTCTAAGAAGTCACACTACCAGCTTTACCTCCTCAGAGGTATTCTTCCTTTGCTCTCCTTCCCCCAGAAGCTCACTGTCTCCAGAGCTCTGGTTCTCTCTAGGCTGGACTAATGCAACAGCCTCTTTCTAAATCTGCCTGCCTCTACCCTCCGCCCTGTGCAACTGATCCAAAACAGAACTGCAAGACTTGTCCTTGGCCTCAAGCCCAGGAATCGCATCTCTCCTGGACTGAAATCTCTGCACTGGCTCCCAGTGGTAGTGAGGATTAAGTTCAAACCCCTCTGCATTGTCCACAACGCCTTCTGGAACTGGGACCTCAATACCTTCAACTCTCTCTTCCTAAATATCTTCCTTCTCGAGCTCTTCGCTCATCCACCTCCAACTCCCTCAGGGTTAGTCGCTTCTCCAAGCAGCAAGTTCGTGGTAGATCTCTTTCTTCTGCTGGGGCCTCCCTCTGGAACATCCTCCCTGCCTCTCTGAATCTTGAGGAGAACCATCTCCGGTCTCGGAAGCACTTCAAGACCTTCCTTTTTGCTTCTGATTTCTCTCCTCTTCTCCCTGCTGATCACCTGGCTGAATCTGAAACTGCACTGGTTACATGGTTACCCTCTGATCTCGGGCCAGGTCTCCTCCCCACCAGTTGCACACCTGCACTGCCCCCTGGAAACCCTGCACTGTATCCCTACAGCCCCTACTAGCACATGAAACCTGATGTCTGCACTTACCCTTGCACTTGCCACCAGCTGGCCACACTGTTATTTATTGCCTTTATTTATTTTACTGTTATCCTATGTACTGCACTTTCCCCTTCCAACCTCCCCTGCGCTATATCAATGTTTCCTGGCCTGTAGGATCGTTGTCTCTGTCTTCCCCCTGTTTCCCCTCCCATGCCTCTTTGCATCTTGAAACACTTGTGTATAGGCGCGTTATGAATGCCATACCATATCATATCATTTAACTTTGAAAGTCAAATTTAGGTGTGTTTTTTCATTTAACTTTGGCCATTATTGTAACCTGCTAGCCCAGTGACTGTTCCATACCACTGTACTTGCATACCTCTCCCACTGCCTCCTCTCCCTACCCACCCATGGCACTATCTGTTTCTCCTATCTACTCCTACTGCTTCTCTATTAACTATCCTTCCCTTCTTACTAAGTCTGATAAGAAGAAGTTTAAAAAGGACATCTTGGCCTCCAACCCAGGTCTTCTCATCGCTGTTAACTACCTATTCCAGCACCACTTCAAGACAGACCCTCCCCGACATCCTCTTTGTCGTTCCTTCGACAGATCTATGTACTCCATATATGATCTCTGTGCTCTGTTCTGTCTCCTCCTCTCCCCTTAATGGTGGCACACACTGGGAAGTCCTCATGGATTCCTTCGACTCCTCCAGAGTCATAATTAATGTCTTCCTAAATGGCACTGTCATGGTCAAAGGCCCTCTGTCCAATCTCCTCCTCTTTGGTAGGCGGTTCCCTTGCCTCATCAACTTCCTTTCATCTCTGGCTGTACCTTCCTCCTCTCCCTTGGCTACTTTGCCCACTCTTCCCTCCTCCTCTGCCCCGCCCCAGGCTCCCTCCACACCTCCACAGGGCGTACCTCTGATTTGTACCCTTCCCCGGAAGGTCTTTAAGGCTGACAACCTTTTTCATCTTGCCACCCCCAACTCTCGCTCTGCTGACAGACACTCCTCTGACATCTGCCACCTCTTAGAAGAACTTGACCTTAATGTCCTCGGTTTTACTGAGACATGATTCATGGCCAGCTCTGTGACAAGCTTTGACAGTCTCCTCCCTGCTGGCTGCAAGATCCTCTCTGCGCCCAGATCCACCTGGGCTGGAGGGGGTGTACCCCTGATCTTTCCTGACTGGATTCCTGCCTCTATCATCCTCACTCAGATTTACTCCTCTTTCGAATGCCTTGTCTGCAGGCTCTCTCTCTCCTAGCCACTCTCTACCGGCACCTGGTCAAATCACCTCTTTTTTTTCTGAGTGGGCAGACCTCTCCTCCTCCCACCTGGCCTCAACCACTCAACTCCTTGGTGACCTCAAAATCCATCTCGATTCTCCCTGTTCCTCATCTCTGCTCTGCGATTCCCTCTTCCTCTCTATTCTTCCCTCTGGCCCATCTCACTCTGCAGGTCACACACTTGATGTCTTGATCGCCTCTGGCCTCCACTCTCCATTCCTCTGACTACCCCTCTCTCCTGGAGCGCTCAATGCCCCCTCTCATCTCTCCCTCTCTTCCCCCGAAGCCAAGCCTACCCCAAGACTGCCACCTACCTACTCAGACTTCCGGCCCATGAAGCGTATGTCAGTTGAGGCTTTCGCTGCCACCTTCTCTCCCCCCTGAACCAACGGCTGACTCACACCCTGACACAGCCGTGTCCCTACTCTACTCCTCTATTTCTACTACTCTTGATGCTCTTACCCCTGTCATGAGGATCCGTGTGAAGTCCAAAGCCAAGTGCAATTCTTGGTATGACTCTGTCCTAGCTACACTTAAACGCAAGTGTAGGGCAGTTGAGAGGAAATGGAGTGCTACCTGTTCATCCTCTGACAAACTGGCCTCTCACCTGCTCGAAAGGCAATACTGATTCTCTGTTCGCACCAAGAAGAGAGTCCACATTCAAGCCCGTGTCTCTGCGACATCTAACAACTCGGCAGATCTCAATCTGCAAGGAGATGGCCAACCCTGCTGCAGTCTCTACCCCTCCTCTTGTCTCCCAGGCTCTTAGCGATTCCCTTGCCTCTCACTTTATCTCTAAAACCCAGGACATCCTGTCCACCCTCTGCCCCCTTCCCCTCCTCTCCCCTCCCCTTCGCTGCTTGCTGACTGTCCCTCAGCCAACCCCCCAACCCCCACCCTCCTTCTCATCCTTTCCTCTTTTCTCCCCTGATGAGGTTGCTAGACAAGTCTGATATTAGAAAGCCTCATCAAAACAGGTTCATCCCTGCTCCTCTAAAACCATTAAGGATCACATTGATACTATTGCTCCGGCCCTTGTTGACTTTTGCAACCTCTCCTTTGCCTCAGGATCTTTCCCTTCCCCTCTGAAGCACTCCTTGGGCATCCTCTCCTCAAGAAACCCACAGCTGATCCTTCTTGTCCGGCTAACTATCACCCAATTTCCATTACTCCCTTTTTGGGTAAACTCCTGCAAAAGCTGTCCATCTCTCAGCTTAACCTTCACTCCGATTCTGTTGGCTCTCTCCATGACCACCAATCTGGCTTCAGAGCTGCCAGAAGCATGGAAACTGCTCTCCTGAACATCCGTGAAGATCTGTTCTCCAACCTTGACTCTAACATTCCCTCTGTCCTCATCCTACTCAATCTCTCCTCTGCTTTCGACACAGTCAACCACATCACCCTGCTGAACCGTCTCCGTGATAACCTGGGTATCACCGATCAGGCTCTGGCCTGGCTGACCTCTTTCCTCTATGATCGACCCTCCCAGGTCCAACTTGGGTCCTTCCTATCATCTATCTCCCTCTCTACCTGTGGTGTTCCTCAGGGGTCTAACCTCTCACCCTGGCTTTTCAACCAATACCTTGCAACTCTCGACTACTGCATTGCCATTTTCTGCTCAAATTTCCAGTGCTATGCTGATGACAACTCATTTTCAGGCTTCCATTGGCCACCTCCTCTCCTTCTCTCATCTCTGATTGCCTAACTGCCATTCAAGATTGGCGTGCCACCAACGATCTTTTTCTAAATGTCAACAAGACTGAGATCCTCCTCATCGGTACACCTTCACCATCCTTTCCCCTCACTCTCTGGCCGGCCTCCCATGGCCTTCCTCCTACCCCTACCTTCGAGGCTAAGAACCTCGGGGTCATCTTTGACTCCACACTTTCCTTCTCTGCCCACATCTCTAATGTCTCTAAAAAGTCAAACTTCCTACTGCACCTCCTCAGACTTACTCCGCATTTCCTTTCCTCCCCCAGAAGCTCACTGTCTCCAAAGCTCGGGTCTCTCTAGGTTGTACTACTGTAACAGCCTCTTTCTAAATCTACCTGCCTTCACTTTCTGCCCTTTACAACTAATCCAGAACAGGACTGCAAGACTTGTCCTTGGCCTTAAACTCTGGGATCACATCTCTCCAGCTCTGTAATCCTTTCATTGGCTCCCAGTGGATGCAAGGATTACATTTTAAATCCTCTGCATTGTCCCCAAGGCTTTCTGGGGCCTGGGTCCAAAATACCTTCAATTATCCCTCCTGAGCTCTTTGCTCCTCTACCTCTAATTCC
Source organism: Ambystoma mexicanum (assembly GCF_040938575.1). Lineage (NCBI taxonomy): Eukaryota > Metazoa > Chordata > Amphibia > Caudata > Ambystomatidae > Ambystoma > Ambystoma mexicanum. The sequence continues at coordinate 794,041,062 of NC_090927.1, forward strand.
CTCAGGATCAGTCGTTTTTCAAAGAAACAAGCTGGGGGTCGATTTCTGTCCTCGGCTGGTGCCTCCCTTTGCAACAGCCACCTTGCAACTCTTAAACTTGAGGAGAACCATCTCCGGTTCCGGAAGCACCTCAAGTCTTCTTTGCTTCTGCCTTTACCCCTCTTCTCCCCTGCTGATCTGTTTTCTCTCTCGACACTGTGCACCTGGCCACCCTCTGTCCTCCGGGCCCAGGTACCTGCTCACCCTGCTATCCTCCTGCACTGTCTCTGGGCCACCCCTTGCACTGGGGTCTGTATCTGTACCCATACAGTCCTCCACCCGTTTCTCTTCTGAACTTATCAGATATACCCTGTCTGCTAAACCCTGCACTTGCTGGCTGCACTGCCACTGTTTATTGTCTTTATTTATTTGTCTATTTATTAATTATTATTTATCTGTTCTCTCCTCTGTTCTGCACTTTCTACTTCTCCCCCATTCCATGCACTTTTCCTCTCTTTCCCTTTCCCATGCACTTGTGTGTTCTCAATGTCACTGGGCCTAGTAAGATCTTTGTTTTTGTTCTCCCCTCTTCTCCTCCGTTGCCTTGTCACTCTCCGAAACACTTGTGTACGAGCACGATTTAAATAATGTATCAATTCAATTCAGTGGCATAAATCTAGGGGCCCCTATCCGAAGAATTAATCAAGATATTCAAATTCATTTTTAGTTATCCAGTTTCTCTGGAAGCCAACATAGTGGTTTGTAGAATATTATTTTGAATATCGGTGGTGGGGTCTTTCTGGGAGTGATGTAGTTGTCCTTTACATTGAGTAAATGTACCAAATGTGCCACCTTTTTGTATTGATTGGTGTTCATCATCGCAATCCCTCCTCCTTTGTCTGCCGGATTGAGAACTAGGTTAGGATTGTTGCTGAGTGATTCAAGTGGTGTTCCTTCAATGTTAGAAACGTTGTGGCTGGTGCTTTTGTTAGTATTTTGAAGCATCACAAGATCCCTAATAATACATTCCTTAAATGTAGTGATTTCACTGGGTACTTGATTTTCAAGAGGCATAAAATGAGATTGGGGTCTTCCTAGGGCTTCACTCGGGCCTGCCTAGGCTTGGCTGGCATGCCTTTACCGGCCATGTCTGCCTGACGACGCAGGGGTGTTTGCTATATTATATGCCTACATAATGTAACCCTCCTTATTCAAAAATTTAATGGTGCCTCCAAATCACATAAATGCTCGCAATGTCCAACCCTTATTGACTTCTTGTTCCATTTGATCTAGGAGCGTGCACAGACCAGTTGGCTGCAAAACAATCTGTTTCTATCGCTAATATGGTTTAAGGAAAGAAATGCAATATTCTCACAAGTTATGTCTTGTGTGGGTGCTAAAGACAGAACTGCTTAGCAAACATCTCCTCATAGTGCAACTTACTTTAGTTTACATATTCCAGATACTCTTGTAGTATTTACAGTCACGTATGGACAGGACAGGAACATGGATGGGTATTGACAGTACTAACAGAGGAGTAGACCCACCGGCCATCCTATCATCCCAGCTAAGCCCCCCAACTGACACTCTCAGAACATTCTAGACTCAGGTGGATTACTATTAAGGGGTTTATTAGAAGTTACATAAATATATAAGTATAGAAAAAGGGTAACTACGAGCCCCACCGGACTCTAACTTCATTCTTCTTCAACCACCTCTCACTCTCGCGCTCCGCACGCCACTGGCTTCTATGGATGCCTTCTTCATGCGGTGAGAACTCCTGTGAAGCACCCAGCTAGAACCAATACTACACATCTTCCCTCCTTTGCAAAAGCACAGTCACAAATAAACTTTGTCTTCTTCCTTTATTCAAAATCCTCCAAGTAACAGGGTCTGTGGCACATCTTTCCCCATCTTGACTGGTGCAGATTTCCTGTGGTAATGCTAGGCAAGGAAAGCTTTGACACATTTTTCTCTCTCTCTACTGAAAATCTCTTCACCCTTACATCAATATGACCTGTACTCACTCCATCATCCACACCATCATCATCATCTCTATCTCTCTCATTCGTCGTCTTCACCACAAACACTCTCTCCATATTCCATACCCGTTCATCTTCTACTTTTATGGCGTGTCTAAATACTAGACTACTCCTATGGGTTTCCACAGGAATTGCCTTCCTGATACTTTCATAACCTAATTTATCATGAGCAGCCTTGTTTTTTAACTGACTACTCTTTATTCTCTCATAAACATGTTTGAGTTTATTCTCTACATTTGTCTCTTTTCCCAACCAAGATGGTACCAATTTCTTGTTTGCCTTGCGTCCCCTGCTAAACTCAAATGGAGACATTCCAGTCATGCAATGCGGAGTGAAACGGTGTGCAACAACTGTCTCTCTAACCGCTCTCTCCCAATCTAACCCATTTGACCACGCCCATTGAATTGCCTCCTTGAGTACGTTATTAAAATGCTCCACAACACCACTCATCTGGGGATGATAAATAGCACTCCGTTTATGCTCAATAGCATTTTTCCTAGAGTATTCCCCCATTTCCTTGGAGCGAAACTGAGTGCCATTATCAGTGACCATGGTTTTAGGAAATCCTTCTCTCTCACATATCTCGTCCAGAAATTCTATTACTGTTTTAGCAGTGTGCAAAATTTAATCTCCACTTCCACCCATCTAGTCAGCAGATCAATCACAACTAAACAGAACTGTTGTTTCCCATTACTACATATTGGACCCAAAACATCCTTGCCCAACTCATCCCATGGTTTTTCAGGAATTTCTGTCAAAACCATAGGATATTTTGCACCATTCATACTTTGTCACTTCTATTGCAAAGGATACAATCACGAGTTGATCTTTCAATTTGAAGGCTGCAACCTGGCCACCAATAATCATTCCTTATCCTCTGTTTTGTCTTTACTATTCCTTGATGACCCTCATGACCAAGGTCAATTAACCTTTAATGCACACCCACAGGTGGAATGATTCTGTCGTCTCACATCACCATTTCTCCTTGTACATTCAGTTCATCAACAACTCTCCAATAATCCATTAGATCTGACTCTTCAAATTTCGTCTTTCTAAAAAGGCACTGACTTCCGATTATTTGTTGTAAATTCTTCATTGAGACATCTTGTGCCACTGCTTCTTCCCACTCTTCTCGCGGTATAGGTACCGTGTATATACTGAGGGCTACTGAGTCAACATCATTCCTATCATCTACTTCAGAAATATTGGTAAAACAGGACAAACAATATGCAGCAATATTTTTAATTCCTGGTACATACTTTATGGTGCAATTGAACTCTTGTAACAAAGTTACCCATCTTCTGATTCGACTGTAAACTTTATTAAGTCCTTTGGTCATAATTATTTGGATTAATGGTTTATGATCAGTGCGGAATTCTACATCCATACCCCAGATGAAACTCCTAAGGTTATCCGCTGCCCACTTAATAGCCGAAGTCTCCTTTTCTATTGCAGCATAAGATTTTTCAGCTCCTTTCAGCAATCTTGAAGCGAACGCAATTAGAACTTCCTTTCCGTCAACTTCTTGAGTGACTACAGATCCAAGACCTACTTTGCTGGCATCAGTAGTGTTAATTGTCTTCCTATCACTCCAAAAATTCTTTAGCGCTGGAGCTCTGGCCAATGCAGTTTTTATGAATTCGAATTCTTCTTCACATTATCTACTCCATTCAAAAGTCCTCTTTCCCTTGATAAGTTCACGCAAAGGAACAGTGTGGGAAGCGAAATCTCAAAGGAATTTAGAATAATATTCTGCCATCCCAATGAATGTTCTAACTTCTTCTTTTTAAACTGGTCTTGGCATACACATTATGGCGTCAGCCAAATGTTTCCTGGCCAGTATGCCTTCTGCTGAAATCACATGACCTAGATATTCAATTTCTGATTTATTTATCGTGCATTTTTCTCTACTTAAAGTCATTCCTGCTTTACATAACTTCCTGTGCATACCTATTCTAATCTTTCATTATGTAGTCGCACATTATCTGCATATATCAAAATCTCATCCTGGAAACATATGATGCCTTCGTCCCCTTCAAATAATTTGTGCATGATCTTCTGAAACACAGAGGCAGCAGACACGAGTCCGAAAGGCATTCTCTTGTATTGATATAGGCCCTCAGGTGTAATGAACGCAGTCAGTTTCCTAGAGTCTTTGTGTAATTTGACTTGATGGTAGGCTGATGTAAAATCTAAAGTAGAAAAACATTTTGCTGGGTCGATTGTGGATACTATTTCTTGTATGTTTGGAAGTGGATGTCTGTCCGGAACCACACATTTGTGCAGTTCTCTCATATCCACACAAATTCTCAGTTTACCAATCTTTTTCCTAAGTACAACTAAAGGTGAAACTCACTTACTATCATCAATGCTTTCTATTATTCCTTAATCTTCCAGGGCTTTAAAATCTTTCTTTACGTCTTCCCTTATTGACAAAGGAATTCCACGTAGCCTTTGTGCTGCAGGACGATGATCTGTTTTCATTTTGATTTCATAAACAAATCCACAAAGACATCCAATCTCCTCTCGGAACACTCCTTTCATTATATTTTGCATTTTATCAGTCTTCATACTGGTATTTTCTACTGATAAAATGGATTCATCAGCGCCGGGGTCCAACTTCACTCTGAGTTTACTTTGATGAGTCCAATTTAACAATGGTGTTCTGCCTTTTTTAGTGACATATATCTATCCTTTTGCACTTCTATCCTTGAATTCAAGTGAGCTCCAAAACCATCCTTCAATATCAATTTTCACTCCCCCATACGCTCTGAGGTTAATATCAACCTCATGTAAATATTTGTGCTTCTCTGTGTCCCAAAAGTTCTGCGGTTTGAGAGTGTATTTAGCACCGAAATCTATCATCATACGCATCTCCATGCCATCTATGCGTACCGTGGCTTTAGGACTCTCTATTTCTGCTTCATATTCATCATCTATTACCATGAAGACACATTCTTCCCCTTCTTCATCACTAGGAGCACTTCCTCCTATGCAATGTGTATATATCTTACTGATTCTACAGCATTTTGAAAAATGACCTTTTCCTTTACATTTGCTGCAAATTATCTTCAAAGCGAGGCAGTCAGGCTCATCTGCCCAGTGATTGGCACTATCGCATCTGAAACATCTCCCTGGATTTCTCCTCCTCAGGCTGTTTCTTGATTTGCCTTGGCTTCTCCTTTTCGGGCTGTTCCTTGTCTGTCCCCTGAAAGATGTTCTATTTCTCCTATCATCACTCCAAGACAATCTGCGTGATCTACCCGACGTCCTTCGTCTCATCAATGTGCCACTTATTTGAGCAGTCGGGTCATTCACATTGTTTGCATTCAAAGATGTTGTACTTACTTTGGTAATATCTGATTTGACGTCAAATGCTTTAACTCTGCTTTCAAACACATTTACACACTGTTCCGTGTGTTCTACTTCCTTTGCTACACATAGAACAGTATCTAATGGTGGGTCATCCTCTGACTATAACTTTTCTCTTTCTTTGGCACTGCTGCACACCAACATGAACTGATCCCTTAATCGTTCATCAAGTTGTTCATTAAAATTGCAGGTACTCGCTAGTTTCCTCAAACTCGTAATGTATTGCTCCACAATTTCTCCCTCTTGTACTCTTTTTCCAAATGTATACCGTTCTAGGATGGAAATCAGTTTTTTTCATAGTTCCTACTGATTTTCTTGACCGTCTGTTCATACTCATTTAGAGCAACATCTTCATTTGCAGGGAGGTCTGGTAAATCCTCAAACTTCTCTTGTCCAGCTGGACCCAGACAATGCAACAGTAACAACTTACGCTTTTCAATACTGCAGTTCTGGCCACAGACAATACCAGACTAGTGTTCAAACGACTTGATCCACCTTTTCCATGGTATAACAGGGTCACCAATTCTGGCAGGACGGGGTACACTGTTGAAAGACATGTTGGTACGGACAAGGTAAAACTGATGAAAATATGTATTTCTCAAGAAAGTGTGTGCTTTATTTATTTATTGGAAGTTGATTTCTTTTGCAGCTAATTACGTCCTGCTCATCTAGGATTTTAATTGATTTATCTGCAATTATGGGAATTCTTGTAAACTAACACATATATTGCTTGGTTGTATGCTGCTTAGTTCAATTTCTCATATGTGTATTTCCTATTGCTCATACTTTAGACTCTAATTGCAGATTTTAGTCTCTTAATGTCTAAAATGCATGTAAACTCATTCAGTGGTCTCTGTAATCGAGTATGTGTTACAGGTGAGCAGGAAGTCACTTCCCCGTGTAGAAACATTGTCTTACAATTTGGGTGGTGTCCTTTTAACGTTTATACAAATTACTTGTGCAGATCAGGCGATATCCATTGAATGCTTGCTCCAACGTGTGCGCATGTGCGATGGAGCGTTTTGTGAATGAGATGATTCCCCTTTAATGATTGCTTGAATTATCATGCGCATGTGCGATGTTTCCGCTGCTCACATGAATGGCGGTGCTTATGGAGACAACTTCGGCAGGTATGGTCTCCTTCATTATCTGAGCACTTTACTTTTATTGACGTAGTATCACGGTAGTCATGATGTGGATAGGATTATATAAATGCACTTGCCTGCTGGTGGCCGCTACAACGCCTGTATATGTGGCGGAGCGGCTATGTTTTTTTTTCCTGCACAATGAGGCATCTCAACGCAGCAGCCGTCAACTGTATGACAGGCAAGCACCCGCGGAGCGCCGCCGCGGCCCGATTGCAAGGTGGTGGGCCCGTCAGACTGAATCCCCGTCGCCACTTGTAGTGCGCAGGAACGAGGTAGATGCAGGTGGATTACTATAAAGGGGTTTATTAGAAGTTACATAAATATATGAGTATAACATGAAGGGTAACTACGAGCCCCACCGGACTCTAACTTCACTCTTCTTCAACCGCCTCTCACTCTCGCGCTCCGCACGCCACTGGCTTCTATGGATGCCTTCTTCACGCGGTGAGAACTCCTGTGAAGCACCCAGCTAGGACCAATACTACAAAGCTGCATATTCGCATTTAAAAATCCAAACATATTCTACATCAATCATATGGATCAGCAAAATGGAGGCTCTCCTACATTAGATCAAGCAAGAAGAGGAGTATTAAAGGGGGTGAGCGTGTGCGGCCATGTTGGGGGTACTTTATCCCATGTATTATGCCACGTTTCATTTTGAGCTTTCATGATGGGCCCATCTGTCGCTAATGATTTTATTAAGGCTCTTCCAGGAGTTTCGAGTCATGGGATAACCCACTTCGCAAGTCCTCGAACGGCGTCCTCAGCATGCTTTATGTTCATCTATGCACCGTATGTACGTAAAACTGAACGCAAACACGCTTTCAAAATAATATTTAAAACCAAGTGCACCAGTATTGATGATCTGAAATTGTAACACCTTCACTTCAGTGCAAGCTGTGGCCATCTCAGCCCAGCATCCTTCAGGCCCCTGCGCACTGAGAGCATTTTTGAAACTTGCCTAAAGCACGCCTCAGATCAAAAGTGAATTGAAAATTAATTTAAAATATTCGCAACCGCACAGAACTGGAAATATACCGTTGTTTTCATTGGAAAGTACTTTTGTTCTAAATGAGCTCATTTGATGACTTCAGTGAACTTGAGGCTCGCAGCTTTCCCGGGTACACTGGAGACACATTGAGGCGTGTGATGTCATTGCCTATTGGGGTTCTCATAACACTCTCTGTATTAATGGTCACTTTATCCAGCAGTGCAAAGAAGTATAAAAAGCAGTGGAAGCAGAAAAACACTACCCTAAGAACAACAATGAGTATTTCTATATATGCACAAAGCATGGTTTATTGGCCATTTTCTTTATATTTGAACTTCTGAACCAAAAACAATTCTGTGTGTGGGTGAATAAAGGCAGAAAATCTAACACTTCATAATCCATTTTTCAACGATTGCATGAAACAAGTGATACATTTATAAGGCACTTTTATTGGGATTAAAGGTGATGTAATGGATAGTAGCATGCCAAAATATTTTGACCTTCATAGGCTGTGCAAATTTGGGGAATTTATTGTGCTGGCAAATGCGCAAATACCAACAGTTTTCATCACACCGTCTCTACACTACTCTCATCTTGTACACATGCATCCCTGGGCATATAGTGCAGTACTATATAGTACTGGACTGTTATAGACCTGATTTTCTGGCCCTCACCAATGTAGCTCAGATATACAAACGTATTATGTTCCTCTGAATACATCCAATAAGTATGCATATTTCTATGCACCCATTTGATGGATTTCTACATCATATACTAAGTCTTGGAATGATGCACCAAAAGGAGGACGAATGCGAGAAAGTCAGGGAATGGGCGAAACAGCAAACTATCCTAGGGCAGAGCATCGAGCAAAGGTAAGAACACTACCGGCACATTCACAAGTGCCCTCCCTGTATTAGCAGTTGGTTCAACGCCTTTCTGCAAAAGTCTTGCCAACAATGTGGGTGGCCTACAAAATGCAATGTTTGAAAGGGCTTTGCTGGGATGGGAGACGTGCACGTTGTAAAGCAATTACACTGACCCCTTGTTAAAGTTTCCAAGAGAGATGAGCTACCTTCTCCAAGCGTATGCACCAGGGCGTAGAGCCCACCTTAAGCAACACACGCCCCCGAAAGGTTCCTTAGGGACACCAACGTATCGCAGGTTTCTCTTTTCCAGGAGATGGAAAAAAAGTGGCCCTCCAGGAAGGGGTTCACCCAAGTTAGTGCAATATTTGTATAGCCAAAGTGACAGAGAGTCAGAAGTACATAGAAGTGATCAACAGTGGCAAAGGTGGCAGGCGGCTCGAGAAGGATGGGTCTAAAGAGAGACGGGCGTGGTGGCCAATCATAATTAAATTGGAGCCATGAATAAACACTGTTTCCATGGACTGCCTGCTACAGAGCCCAGACTAAGGTTTCACTGAGTTGGTTGTCTCCAGCTAGGAGCAAATATGAATGTTTACCACCCTCTCCAACGCCTTGGAGTGGTAGGGTAGAAGGAAGACAGGTTGGTACTTGGTTACGTAAGGGTATACAAGTGGCAACCTAAAGCAGGCCTGAAGACTCCTGAGTAGAGTGACTGGATCAAGGGAGAGGCAAGATGCTGGCAGATTGTGAGAGACTAAGCTCCTGGTTGGTTACAGGTTTGGTGGTAAAACACCCACACATCAAAGGTCCGGTGATTACCGTGACTGCTAGCGTTTCTGCATTCCATACTACCATAAGGGCTGGACCACATGAAGAGACAACCATGCCAGAAGCGGAAGTAACGGACATCGAGCAAATAGCACACCAATTGGCAGTCATCATAGGATTTGAATCAATTAGAAATCACGCACAGCGTATACCATCCAGAGAAAATCACCAGCCACCAGGAATCTTGGACAACCCCTGGAGGCAGTGGGGGTGATGGTCGCCTGCTGAAACCAGACTTCTAAGACCAGGTGGCCAGCATACTAGCAGAGGATTAAAGGCTCCTGCTAAATGTGAACAGCTCTGAGGCAGGGTACATGATAAAGTTATCTGCGCATGCCCATAACACCAAATAAATGAAGAAGCAGTGGAGTGACCTTACGTGCCAGGTATGCACCACCATATTGACACACAGGCAGGAGTGCATGGCCACTGGACGGGGATCAGCGGCAGACCCATACATGCAACCTTCGCAGGCAAAGGCTGCCACTGTACTGGGCATCATGGGCATAACTGGAACCAGTGATGCAGAGGTTGCGGGTGGATTTTTATCCAAGTTATGGCTTGGGATGTAAATTCCATTGTATTTCAGGGTGATGCCTTAGGCAGTGTGAAAGGGAAGGTCGCCATAGCAATAGGAAGATAGCATGCATTCACCCCCATGATCGAATCTCAGCAAAGAGCCATAGGAACCACTGTGCAATGGTACTACCAAGCTCACATCACCGCATCCCACGGTCCCTGGTGCACGAGGCACCCAAACAACCACCACATCACACCCTGCAACACATGCACCAGCTACCAGCAACTCAAAAGCCACCACTGCAACATCAACAACAGCAGGGTAACATGCCCTACAAATGTCAGTCCCCACACCAGCTGCCACTGTAAAGCAAGGGAAGGGGAATGCCACTGCCCAGACAGTGCAACTGTGACAGGAACCCCAGCCAGTGCAACCAGAACACCCAGCTCTGCCAGTGCATTCTGACCAGCCTGCCCAGACACTGGTGACATGTCACGTGACTATGGAAGGGACACAGGATGTCTTGCACCTCATCCTCTCTTCTTCCCAACTGGTGTCAAGATGTGACAATACCGCAGATATGGTTCCAGACACCCCATATATAACAGTTAAGACTGATGGTGATCAAGGTGGCACACGTGTGTTGTTCCCAGATTATCAAATCCTACCTGATGCCCATCCCCATGCCACTCCTGCAGAGAAGTCCACACATCCCACTCCAGTCAATGTGCCATCTGTGATTGGCCAGTCTGCAAGGTTGGATGACTTCAGTGAAACCAAAACATCAGTACATCACAAATAGCATTCAGAAGATAGAGACATGGTTCCAGCAGCAGGATGACCTAGTTACAGAACCCCTGCATGTGCTTCATGATATTAGAAAGGCCATAACGCTGCATGGAAAGAAGTTGGGACCGCATGTGTCCCATCTTGTGGAGAAAAATGAATAGTCTTGTGGGTGCCATCACAGTTCACAGCCAGAAAATGAGGGAGTGAACAGAGGCGACACAGTAGGGTGTCCTCCTATTATCATGGATATTTTGGAGTCGATTCATAGGTCCCCTCAGCAAATCGATTCTGTGGTGGGGAAGACTCCCACACCATCAACCTCAGTGTGAACACCACAGAAGAATCTGTCATTGGCAGATCTCCACATCCTCCTACATGGTGCACACATCCCCCACTCTCCAACCCACATACGATGGGGAAACACCCTGCCAATGCCTATGGCTGCTCATTACATTAGTCTTACAAATACACTGGTTGAGGGGTGTATTGAGGTGATTTCTGGGAAGAGGAGAGCCGGTGTGTTGTAGCGATTCCAGGGGTGGTGGGGGATGGGATGTGTTGGGTGGATTTCTATGGAGGAGGGGAGGTGGTTGTGTTGTGATTATTTCACGGGAGGGGGTTTGTTCGGGTGAGTTCACAGGTGGGAGAGGTTGGAGGGGCTTGGGGTGATTTCTGGGTACGGATGTGGCATGGTGATTTCTGAGGAGGTAGAATGAGTAGGGGGTGTTTGTGGGTGATTTATGGGATGGGAAGAAGAGTAGGGTATTGGGTGTAATTTCTGGGGAGGGGAAGAGCAGAGTGTTGGGGTGTTTCTGAGGCAGATGAGGGAAGAGGGTGTGTGTGTTGGGTGATATTTGGGAAGGTGGAGGGGATGTGTTGGGGTGATATTTGGGGGGACCAAGGGGGTATGGGTGATTTATGGGTAGGTGTTGCCAAGGAAAACACATGTGAATCTCAGTTAGAATAAAGGGTGTTTCTCACAAATAGATGTCAGGGCGTTCCTGTTAAAGAGTTTACTTTTTCTATGTTCTCAGGCAATGAACCTAATGTGTCATCAACTCCAAAATCTCTTCTTTAAGTGGCTGAACTATATTTTATTAGCACCTGACATGGGGGAGTCAGCGAATTGGCTTCCAGAAATGAAGATCTGTGCAGCCATCAAATGTGCCAGGCCCCTGTCTGTCTGTGCCCTATCCTGGCACCTTCCCTGCACTGCTGAACACTTTGCCCCGCCCCCCCCCCCTAGAGCCTTTACTTCCCTGATCCTGCCACACCTCACCGCCCCAGGCGTGCCATCTGATCGTCACTGTCGTTGAAATGGAAAGCAAGAAGGAACTTGCTCAGTGCCACTCTTGCATTTCCATGGCATCCATCTTCAGATGGCCTTAGTGCACCTTCAATGAAAGGGCACACAGCTGCGCATGCCCTTTATCAAGTCAGACCCCCTTTTCAATCTTGAAACCACTTCTAGCACCGTGAGAATCATGGCGTGATGCTAATGGCATTAATGGTTGGTTTGTGGGGGTGCAAACTGCTGGGCCAGCAGGCCATTATCAGCCATGCATTCCCCAAACCTAAACATGCTTTGCCTTGTGATCCACTTTTAGTTTGTACCCTGTCAAAACTACAGTAAGATTTGCATTGCCAGATGGTATCTTAGATTTTGCCTCACTGCACTGTTTCCTCCATTCTAATTAGGCTTGCATTGAGATCAAAAGGTGTAACAATCGAATCGAATGGTCCATCACTATGTTCAGTTTTCAGGACAGGGCATACATATTTGACTACAACCCGACAAGTGGATTGGAAACAGGCTTTTGCTCTTCCTCCTCAGGTTACAGGCAATACTCATTCCACTTTCTCTTATCCTGTGCTTTTGAAACAATCTGCTTAGGTTGTTTCTGTGCAGCTATAATTACCACTGCCCGTATGTTTGTGTTGTAATGCACACCACTTTATATCAGCCTCTGATCCTTGCTCAGTACTGGTTGGCAGTACACTACGGAGAAGGTGGGGCCTTGACTGTACAATCCGAGTTAAGATTGTGTGGGAAAAAGCAGAATGTGAAGTTTAATATCATGTGAATTTCCCAGGGACTTGTCATGACAAGCACAAGGCCCGACTGAGTTGGAAACCATCTTTAATTGATACACATTAAGTCGCGAGCAGAAGGAACATATGGCATTAATGCACATTTTATATTCTGTCCAATAACAATTGCAAACAGTGGTCACGCCATGAAACTATGAAGGGCATATTCTGGTGATGCCTCCACCTTCTGCTAACTAGCAAGGAAAGGATGCAAAGCTAATTATGTTACTTCCTTCTAAATCACTAGTGCGGGAAAGCACTATTCATTTGATTTTTCTCTTTCTATAAAAGATTTGTCTTTTTTCCTTTTTCTATTTTCTATCTCTTTCTATCCTAACAATGGATCTGATTAGGTTTAACTGTCTTCCACCCCATGCACGTGTATCAACTTGTCTCCTTCCCTTAGCCCCATGGCTTAGCCACTATCTGTGTACAAACCTGTCTCTGCACAATAGTGCAGGGCATGATGACAAAGCAGCAGACTAAACCATTGTTGGGTCGAAAATATTATCTCAGTGCAATAGTCTGAGGCGCTGTGGAAGTGCGCCACATATTCCTGTATAAATCATTCATTATCTAAACCCCACAAGAATGGGAACAAGTCAGTTAAAACAAGTGCCACTCCCTCTTAAAGAGAGTTCTGCTTCTTTTAAGTACTTAAATTGTCGCTCAAGACTAGAACTTTTCAGTATCAATCAATGCCACATTAAAGCATGTGGGGTCCCCCAGGCAGTTGAAATGTCACGGACCCCCGCGCAAATTATCTCCTAATACGTTTCCCTCTTCCCTCCTGTCCTCTTGTTTTTTCTGTACATTGTAGGTTTTCTGCTCATTCCCATCGTTTCCCTAATGATGGCATCTATTGCAGAGCGATCTATCTGTGCTCTCCTGTTCTGACCCTGCCTGCCAGAACATCATCTGTTGTATCTAATCACTGAATCCCCCGCCCCACACTCTCTCCTCCATTCCCCCTGTCAGATTGCTGACGCTTCTTAGCTCACTCTCTAACCCATATGTCCTGCCTCCATCTCTGGTTTCTGAATCCCATTACCTTTCCATCAGGGCTTGGCCACAGCCTCCGACTCTTGGCCACTCTTTTTTTTCTACTCACAATAATCGCGGTTATCATGCCGGAACGTTACTATACTATCTCCAAAGGATATCAGACATTTTTGAAGAATTACACTTAAAAAGATCAAAAAGCCAGTTCACAAAGAAATCATTTGGGAGCCTTATTGAGCTTTTTAAAGGCGGACTAGGGTACAAATTCCACACAAATAAACTTGCATTCAGGAAATCGATAGATTTGTCACAAAAAAATTGACAATAACACATGGTTCTATGTTAGTCATGTCTAAAATGATAGACCTACCCTCCTGAAGAACCTACTGAATGTATTGGGGAAACACGTGTCGAGGTATTAAGAAAAGCATTAAGAACAGCTCTTTAGATGTGAAGTAACATTTGAGGGATTGTTAATATACTTTGTCAGAATAAACCCAGAAAACAGAACAAACACTGGATTCAACGATCTTCATTTTCAATACAAATATGTAGTGTTGAGGCACAAAATCTAGGTGATTTCAATTGTTGCACTCTTGGCGGCAAACCCATCTCCAAAAACCTCTTACCACCTCAAAGACCCACGCTGGCTTTCTATATGATTAAACATCTCAAAAACACACTGAACCTTCCAAGAGTGAAGCCCAGGCAGCAGTGTTGCACTTTTTCAGATATCATCGTTTTTATTTATAAATCCTATGTCACCATGACAATTATTGCCAATACCACACATTTCGAGTTTTGTATAACTATTGTGGAAGCATTTGACAGGCATTTTATCATGTGCCAGGAGGTATTGTGCAGCTCAGAGGGAAAATTAAAAATAGGTCATCACAGCTTCAACACATGGCAACTCTTTATGGTAAGGGAGCACCCTGGTCTCTCTAGTGATTTATGAAACAGGTACTCCTCACACGTCCATTCTGTAGGACAGTGTCAATACCTATGCAACGCGAGCATGTGCTGCTGCATATTCAAGGTCGGTCATCAATTTACCACATGGGAGATGGCTGATCTCAAATATTTACGATGCTTCACCTTCAGCATGAGTACATTCCGCTTTCGAAGGATTCACTGTTGCCACACTTCCAAACTATTCCTTGGCACTCCGGTCTAGACAATTCCCCAGTTCTATGAGCACATTAGGGACAGTCTATGCCTCGTGGAGACCCACAGATCTGTTTAATACTGTTCAGCATTACCCTAAGATATGAGGCGATCCAGTCAAGTTCCAAGAATTACTCCATGGCCCAATAGACTTGTAAGACTATTTGTTCTGATTTAAAGCAGTTTCATCAAGCTTCTATTCCTCCAGGCACCTCTACTCTACTCTGTCAAAGATGCATCTAGCCCTTGCAAGAACCTGTGAGAAGAAACTTGGACGAATATACTGACAGGCTTCTCCACAAAGTATTAGAAATCTGCCCATGAAAGCTTACTGGACCAAGATCAATGCCTGCAAATAGTGTAAGAACGAGCTCCTAGTGGGCTACCTGGAAAGGTTAGACGGCTGCTAATCCGGGTAATGCAATGCAGCTGAAACAGCAAATGAAGCTGTTGCCTCCCCATTTGTAATGGGTCTGCAGCCCAAGATTGTGAATTATATAAAAGGAGTACATATAGATGATGGAGGAAATAATAATTGAACTGGAGTGTTGCTGGTTTTCCAATATTTTCATGAAAAGGCAGAAATAAAAAAATAAACTACCAAATGTAGGTTAATGGCATTATAGATTCAGCTACTCAAGCCCTCTTTAGGGAGAGCAGGACACAGAGCAGGACCTGTACGAAGGGGCATGAGGAGGACTAGGGATAGGGTCACACTTGACAGCCCCGTTCCTGGTGGACCCCTTAATAGGCGACAATGTAATCCATACAGTGAATAGTGTAATTATTGTACAGAGCTCAGCCACCGAAAGCTAGAATGTCTGAATCGGCCACCCAACAACCTGGCCCTTCACTGAACCCTTTCCCTAATATTTTCCTCTGTCTCTATCCCCTGCTACTCTTAATTCCCAATGGAACAGTTGAAAGGCCAATACCAACATTGCATTACTAATTCCTCTTGATGCATCTGCTCCTTATTATGTAGAATGATCTGTTAGTGGTAACAAGTATTTTGTCTAGTAGACATTGCAGCTTCCTGCTCTATACTGAAGTTTCTGAATTTCCCCCTGCTCCACGTTCAGATGAAGTTATAAACAACCCTGGTAATGGTAGTCAACTTATACCCCACCCTGTTTCACAGACTTTGACTGTTAGTATGGGTCCTATCTCTGAACCTCATGCTTTTCTGATGAGCCCCTCAACACCTTTCATTGGTTCCACTTTTTACCTTTCCCCAGTGGTGTCTGTGCTCCAAACATAGGGAACTGGGGTTTTGGGCTGTGCTTCAGTGGCCATCTACCCCAATGGACATACCACAGAAAGACACTCCCTAATGTATTGCAACAGGGATTGTGGAACAAAGTTCCACCAAAATAATGGTGAACTCTGGCGAATGGATGCTTAATGAATTTAGAAACTGTTTGTTCCTATTACGCTGCAAAAGAAAATCCACCAAATGTCCACTCCTTAGTTCAATAGATTTATACAAATCCTTCTAACTGTTATCTTGATTTAGGGTGCGGGGGAGAGTAAGTCCACCCAGGCACAAGGTGGAGCGATAATGTGAAAGAAGAGAAGAGTCCTAATAACTAAGGACCCTTGCGTCCCCTGCACTACTCTTAAACTGAAATTCAGTCAATATTCATATTTGTAAAAGTAATTAGAATATTTGATCAATATTTGGTTCAATGACAATTCAAGGTGAGAAATATTTGTGAAAAAAAATCATTACTATTTTAATGACAACATAAACATAAATATATTGAAGCTCAACGTGTTTTGGGATTTCTCTTCATCAGGAGTAATATTACATCATTTTTCATTATTTTCCAGAACATTTCAGTCTTCCTGTTCTACATGGTAAATATGAGCTGTCAAACAAAGTTAAACTACAGGACAAAATCTTTTATAATCTCCCATGATCGTGGGTAGCTATTCATCTGGATTATTGAAGAATTAACCACTCGTTTTGATTCTTATCATTATTAGAACTGATGGAATCTCAATGGAACCTTCTCTATAAGTTGTGTCGCATCTAAATGTAGCTGTAATGCTGTGAAGAAAATATATAGGAGAGATAATTCTCAGATCAAACATAGGACTATCTGTTGGGTATTAAATTGTAAAGAAAATATATATATATATATAAAGGTGGCAACCTTACCTATGGATAAGGTGGCAATTGAATATTCCTCTAGTGGACCACCAAACTCTTGCATCTAGTGTATGCATATAACACCCTTCATTGAAGGGAAAAAAACCCCAGAGAATCAAGATCTCCCTGGGGGTGTCAATTCTAATTCTAATAGATGCTATAAGAAATGCAATTACCTCCACTGTTTTCTGGCATGGAATGCAGTGGACAAAGCGGCAGCAATACTGCTTGTAGTGATAGTTCACGTTTGTAGCCCAGACTGCAATATTAAACAAGTCATGTGCCAACTGATTAGTACATGACCAATAATGTCTCTCTAGGTCTTATTTAAAGTATAAGTCTAACTCAAAGTACAGTTAAAATCTACACTAGTTGCCAGTTAGTTTTTAAAAAAAAGACTTACAATTGTCGAAGCAGCCGGTAAGGAGTGTGTTGACTCATGTATGCTAGTGCTAATCTAGCCAAGATGGCCATTGTTAAATACAGAATAGTGCCTGACGCGGTCACGCATACGTGTGATCATGTCTCCATGTAAACAAAATTCATAGCCGCGCCTCTAATCAGTGTGCTCTGTGTTCCCCAGTAACAAAAGAAAAGGCTTAAAGGTGTAAACCTCCACCATAAGCGAAGCCAAACTCCTTTATGTAAAGGTGATAATGGTCTCCCTCAATGGGTATGCTGACGGTTCTCTACCACTGTAAGTTATAAGAGATCTACTTAGACATTGTGTCCTGCAGTACAATTTTCAAATCTGTTGAAAAAGGGGTTTAACTGATTGTACCTGATAGGTTTTGAATCATAGGGAATTCTCTTTAAATGTATATAAAAAATCTTCAATTCTACAAAGAAAAGGTTTGTGGATATGTGAGATATAGCCAATCCAGTTGTATGAGGGCCCACTTATCATATTCACAATCTATCAACATTATTAGAAAGTATAGACTACATTCTAAACTTAGTGATTTGTCTATCTTCTCAATCTAGTATTCTCTGTTCTATGGATTTCATCAGAATATACAATGACAGAAATTAACAAACACTCAAGTGGTATTTACAGACATTAAATAGAATTGAATTCAGTTCTCGTAATGGGTTTATTGAAAAGTCCCAAGGTAAAATTCTTTATTCTTGCCTGTAGGGTGTAATGAGTCAAGTTTGTTTATCCAAACTAATTCCCGTTGTAATTATTTCTTTGTAAGATCCTCACCTCTTATTGGCCTGTGTACCACTTCCCATATGCTACAGCGTAGTTGCACAACTGAGTGTTTTGTGTCTGTGAAATGATTTGGTATTGTGTGTACGTATATTGCTTGTATGCTTGTTCCATCCCTCTTTTGCTCTTGTGGTGGTCTGGCCCACAATAAATTCCACTTGGGAAACTGAGCCCATAGACATTGTTGCTAGTATCCTGAGTTTAATCTTGGTCCCTGACTGGGGGTGTCTTATTTATGTACCCTTCATAATGTTGTTGCAATTTTCGGATTTTAAAGAGAGGTTTAGAGATTCTCCTGTTCAAATGAGAGGCTGTTTTGGTGCAGCATGAAGAAGATATGATACTGGCATTTCCATGGTTAGAAGCATGCCATCAAGAGCCCCTTGATTCTTTACTTGCACCTGCTCTGAAGGGCAATAACGTGTTTAAAAAAAGCTCCAATTATGTCAAATATGATTTCACTACTTTGGACATGACAGCAAAGTGCGTGAAAGTCACAAATTTCAGGCCCAAATTGATGTAATCTTCCTAGTTTTCAAATCTACAACTCTGGAACAGATGAGTGGCATTTTTGGTATTACTTGACACTGCCGGTAGTGGATTGTAGGCTATGTTTCTATAACTCTTACTCCTGATTCAAACCCTGACTGTTTCCCCTGGTCCTCAGTGGTAGATGAGGCATTTCCAAGATCAAACAATAGTTACCCAAAGCCCCTGCTTTTGCTTTGACCAATTACCAGAAACCATTTACGCTTTATTGTGACGCAAATTCTCTTTAGATTTTCAATTTGCAACAAAGAATTCCCCCACATACCCTGTAACCTGGTCATCAAAATCTCCCAGAAGAAAGGCCATTGTCTCATTTGTAGAGTGTATACCTTCTGCTCTTAGTTTTGGCTATAGCGTGTTGTTTCACAAATAAATATGCAAAGGCCAAATAAGTAAATAAAATGGAATGTGCTCTGAATTATCCCTAAATGACATCTACAATAACCGGTATTACTCAGCTTCCAGATATTTTGATGTGGTTTAATGGCAGTTTGGCACAACTGGTGTAGTGAAAACAGGCATCTCCTATGCCCTGCTTCACAACTGTATGTAATGTCGCAGACCAGCATCATACAAACAGACATCTACATAAGATAGGATCCAGTTTGTGTAGTGCATTATCATGTCCAATGTATGCCCTTTCAGTTTGATTATTTTTAAAGTAGCACATGGACATTGGCCCTCATTACAACACCGGCACTAAACCATGGCGCTATTAGCACCATGGTTGGTGCCGGTGTTGTAACGAGTTCGCCATGGGGAAATGGGGAAATACCACCCCATTCCAAGGTTGGCGGGCGGTATTTCCCCATTTCCCCATGGCCCTTCCCCATTGCCATTTTTGCCCCATAGGGCTCAATGGGAATGGGGAAGGCGGCAATTACGGTACCGTAATTGCCTGCGAGGTCCCTTTGCGGGTCCCTACTTTAACGGCTGGTCCAGACCAGCCGTTCAGGTCAGGTCCCGCAAAGGGACCTCGTTGTAAGGCGCTAAGTGGTTAACGGCGCCGCAGCCTTTTACGGCGCCTTTAACCACTTAACACCAGGGTCGTAATGAGGCCCATTGCCTTGTAACAATAAACATCAGTATCTAGACAAAGGAAGTGCAACAGACCTAGTGAACCTAAATATTCCTGAAGAGCTTTAAGACATGCAGAGAAAACTGATGGCATCAAGTGCTCTTTCAATGATCTTTCAATCAAATTAGTATTTTTTGGCAAAGCATCTCTTAACTGGGTACCTGGATGGACAATTTATGGTCCTCAATAGTATGGATTTATATGCTAAACCTCTTCTTAAATCAACATTTGGAAAAATCTTAGGGGGGAAGCAAAAGCTGCTTTCAAAAATAGCTTTCATTCAGCCATAGTGTTTTCACTTGCTTATCAAGGCTCCACAATTTAGCGACTAAGGTCACAATGCTTTATATTTTGACATTAATCCTATACACAAGGGTCTAAATGATGTTATCAGGACTCCTCAACATTTTTATAATCACCCTTTTGATTGGCTCAGCCTTTTTCTTTTATTAAAGAGGAAATGTAAGGTTTCCAATTAATATTATCAGAGATTTTCCCTCATAGGGAATAATATACAGTGAACTGCTGTCGCGATACCATGTGTATACATGAGGGCGTCATTCACCAGAGGCGCAGACCAGCCCCTCTGTGCTCGTCCATGCGCTGGCCGGGCCATGGGAGTCTGCATCCGTTGCGACTGGTTTGATACCCTCTGTTCTTAGCAGGTCACCGGTTAATCTTGTTGGCCTGGCCCCAGTTGCTACTATTTTTCCAACTTATTTTGATACATTGTATGTGCATCACACAAATTTAAGTAATAGCATAAACCACACTGTGAACTGTTTCCTGGTTAATGCGCATTCTCTGGTTGCACATGCTCAAAACTGTAAAAACCTTCTTGAAGACCATCAACCGGATCTTGTATTTATTTCTGATACATGGTGTCAGGCCCACTCAGACCCTTCAGTTATTCAAATGTTACCTCCTAACTATGAGTTGGTGTGCTGTGATCGGAGCTCGCCTCACCCGGGTGGAGGGGTTTTAAGGTTACCCCTATCCAATGTAATCATTCTCTGAATATGGATGGTATCCTTATTCGTATTTCACTCTCTGCTACCAGCACTTTATTCGCTCTTCTGGTATACTGCCACCCGGTGGCAGACATACGGTAATCAGATATTTGTGGGTGATTTTAATCTTCCAATTAACAAATCCAACTCCCACCAGGCCACTCAATTTTTGGCCACAATGCTGGATTTGGTTCTTTCTTAACTGGTTACCTATCCTACACATCAGTTGGGCAACATTCTTGATTTCATTTTTGCCCCTCCAACATCTCTGTCTATCTTTCCTGTGCTTCCTATTATTTGGTCAGATCATATGGTGGTCCCTTTCTCTACAAAGGTTGAGATTTCCCCTCCCCCTCATAAAGTCAGTTTTTAATGAATCGCTGTTGGTATTCTGTGTCTTCTCAAAATCTTAGCCATCTGATTCTGAGTGGCTGCACCAATACCGCCAACTGCACACTGACGCCCATCTCTCAGATGTTCAAATCAGTGGCTGGCACTCTTGCACCTCTTAAGCAAGGTCTTGTTAAGTCTCGCCGATCTGAGCCTTTGTTCACAGATGAACTTAAGGCTCTTAAACTTCACCGTAGACAGGCTGAAGGAAAATGGAGAATGGCTTATTTGCCTGCTGACAGAGCTTTCTCCAGTCTTGTCACAGCCACATATCAAAAAGCAATCTTAGCGGATAAACATTTATTTTTTAGTGGCCAGATTGAACCGGCTATCAATCAACCCAAAGTCCTATTTCAGGCAGTTCAATCTTTAACAGTGCAATCTAAATCAATGTCCTCCACTACTCCTTCCTCACAGGAACTCTGTGACTCCCTCTCCCTATTCTTTGATGATAAGATAGCCACAATCCGTAATGCCATTTCCACAACTTGCTCTCAGGCTATCCAATCTGGGCCTTCATTCAGTTTTCCTCTTAATCAGGACACAGCTTTTGCTCAGTAGTCCATCTTTACCGTCTTCTCAGACCAGGATGATATGACCGCTGTTAAGAGTCTAAACATTAGCATCACCCCGTGATCACATCCTGCTCTCAACTTTGAAAGATGTCTCAGATGCGATTACCCTGTGGTTAGCTAGGGCTGTTAAAGAAGCCTTTTCTTCGGGGGTGATTCCTGATGGTCTCAAAGATGCTTGATGCTATTTATTTTAATCCTTCCAATTGGGCTTTCACCATGGCTGAGGCACTAAATCAGTTTTGGTGTCACTGGTCGATGACCTAGCACGGCTGGTTGACAGGGGTGGGGTGGGTGTGCTGATCCTGTTGGATCTATCAACAGCATTTGATACCATTGACCAGCCCACCCTGACCGCCTGTCTGTCCTCCATGGCCCTCTCTGGCCAGGTCCTAGCCTGGTTCTCTTCCTTTTTGGTGGTATGCTCACAATCCGTCTCCCTGCCAACCTTCTACTCTTTGCCTGTTCCTCTGCTGTGCAGAGTCTCCCAGGGCTCCTCTTTGTCCCCCACCCTGTTCAATATTTTTATCCAACCGTTCTTGGCATAATCTACGCACACAGCTTCCTGTGCTACTCTTATGTCGACGATACGTACATTATTGTGTGGCTTGATGTAGCTCAGCCAGAGATAGCTGGTCGGCTTAGGAAGTGCCTGAAGGCAGTGTGCGATTGAATGGCCCAGAACTGGCTTAAGTTGAATGGTGATAAAACAGAGGTGTTGGTGGTTGGTACAGCTACCACCTCTTTGTTCTGGGCCCCAGAGTTCTGGCCGAGAGTCTTGGCTCTTTCCCTCTACCCGTCTCATCAGTGAAAGATCTAGGTGTTAAAATCACAGCATCGTTGACCATGGCCAAACAGGTGTCATCTACCTGTCAGAAGGGACACTTTAAGTTGAGGATCCTACGGAAGCTTCTCCCTTACATTCCATCAAATTTCATGCTCTGGTGGTATCATCTTTGGTAATCAGTGGTATTGACTACTGTAACACGCTGTATCAGGCTATCCAGCAATATTTGCTCCACTGTCTGCAGTTGCTGCAGAATATTGCAGCTCGAGCAGTGCTTCGCCCCCCATATGGTGTCCATGTGGCGCTGCTTCTTCGCCAGCTCCACTGGCTTCTGGTTGAGCAGCGGGAGAGGTTTAAGTCTCTGTGCTTGGTTCAAAGAGCCTTCTATAAAATAGGGGCAGAATACCTTAAAGCAAAGTTCTGCCAATACAATCCTTGTAGATCACTGAGCTCCCAATCCTCTAAAACTCTGCAGCCACCAAGTTTCGGACTCTCTCGGATGGAGGTTGCACTTTCTCAGTGGCTGAGGCTAGGGCATGTAACTCCCTTCCTCTCTGCTTGCGTGCCGTTGAGGCCCATCTCCCATTTCGGTGGGCTTTGAAGACTTTTCTCTTCTAGCACTCTGCTTCACCTAGCCTGTTCGTAGACTTATGCAGTTACAGCGCCATGTTGCATTTGGAAGAACACTGCATTTTACAAGTACTGCAAAAAAAACTAATAAAAAAGACTGTTCTAATGGCACACCATCTAAGAAAACTGTACATTCTCTCTTGAGTAGCTTTTGTTTACCAACAATCATGATTTTTGTTTTGCTTTTGTTTATTTTGAGATTGATTGGATAACAATAATAGCATATTACCATCAATTGGGCTTGTAACACAGTTTATATTCTGGCCAAGAGAATGGAATCATCAGCATATAAAAGTAAGGGATCCTCCTCTACCCCTACATGAGAGACATCATCATAGACACCATAATACTGTTTGTTAAGCCACTGATATACACTGAAACTAAAAGTGAAGAAAGTTCCTTCAAACACAGAACTTGGCAGGAGAGTAAACAAAGTCTGCGTTTGAGACAAAGTACCTGGTGAAGAAAGGAACCAGGTCAGCCAACCAGGGTCAAGGACCCACCGGAGCTTGGAGAAGCACCCAAACCACTGTTCTTCATCGCAGTTCCTGGTAGAGTGAAGAAGCAGATCTGCCAACCAGGGTTGGGACCTACCACAGTTTGGAGAAGCATCCAAACCCCTCTTCTTTGTAGCAGAACATTGTAGCAAAAGGAACCATGTTGATCACTCAGGATCTATCTGGGACCCCCAGAGACAGAAGAGAAGCCTGGGAAATGCTGTCTATGGAAGGGAGACATTCCCCCCACCCATTGGAAAACTGTGTCATAAGCCTGAGGAAAGCTGGGGAAGGGAGACATTCACCAACAGTTGAGGAACTGTACTAGGTGCCTGAGGAAGGCTGGAGAAGGGAGACATTCCCCCAACAGTTGATGAACTATACCAGAAGCCTGGGGAAGGGTGGGGAAGGAAGACATTCCCCCACCAATGGAAACAGAACTTTGAGAACTTTCAAACCAAGATATGTCTGTTGTCCAGGGGAACAAAGCCATTCCCCTGGACCAGGAATATATTCTTTTGATTTAGTTTAGCATAAAGTGTGAGACACAGTGATGGGAATCTGACATACGACTGCGGACTTTTACTTTTGACATCTGACTGTGACATTAGTATTTAGGTTGAGGCAGGGAAACCCCTCTTAGAGATAGGGCAAGATAGGGATTTCTTTTCATTTTCTCACATGAATACAAGTGTATACCAACCACCACGACCCCTCCATGTCAGAGTCTTACCTCTGCATCCTTACACTCTCTTCTCCTTGACAGGCTATTATAGCATCAGGAAGTCCTTCTTGGGATGGCTTTTGGTGATTCTGCAAACAAGTTCCTTTAATTCTTCAAAGGGGCTCTTGTCCCTATAGGGCTTCCCCTTTCCTATTACTGATACAGTTCCTTGTTCAAGCCCAAGCTTTCTTGACCACTGCTCCTGGGTTTCGCTATCTTCCAAACTAGTAAGTATCTCTCTTTTCCTTGTCAACTCATAAAATACTGGGATCCTGCCCTGTACAGTGGATTGAGTTTCACATACAATTCTTCCAATATGTGTGGTCACTTGCTCCCCATCCACTTTTGTTTCTCTCTCAATGTTTCAGGTATTGTATATCTTGCAACACTGTCCTCTTGATAGTTTCCTTGCTTTTCCTAACCTTGACTGGCACTGGGATGAGTTTGGTTACCCTCTTGGTATTGTTTGTTATCTTTACACCATTCACTTGTACTAGTATGAGTATGAGTATGAGTGGTCCCTTGGTGAACTCTATTACTCTTCCATCATTCACAGGCACTGGCATGAGTATGATTGGTCCTTTGGTAGTCTGTTAGGATCACACCATTCACAGTAACTGGGACGAGAATGATTAATCCCTTGGTAATCTTTCATAACTTCAACCCCTTC
The DNA here is from genome assembly GCF_040938575.1 of Ambystoma mexicanum. Lineage (NCBI taxonomy): Eukaryota > Metazoa > Chordata > Amphibia > Caudata > Ambystomatidae > Ambystoma > Ambystoma mexicanum. The sequence continues at coordinate 794,066,132 of NC_090927.1, forward strand.
TTGGGTGCAGGGACGAGTATGATTGGTCCGTTGGTAATTTTCATTCAATTTGTGCCACTTCCCCCCACCCGGGTCTCCCGCAGTTCCCATTACCTCTGTCATACAGGAAAGGCATTGTCAGTTCTTCTTGCGGGGTCAGGTTTGCCCGTCTGACACAACCTGCATGGACTTCTGCTTCTTTCTTCCTTCCAGCAGAGTTGTTCCTGGTAGGTACGGTCTTGGTGTTGTTCAGGGACCACTCAGTCCACCCTGTCCATGTCATGCCACCGCCTCCAGGACTTCCTCAGATGTTCTGTTTGGGTTTGTGCCTCCCCGAATGCATCTCTCATCCCTCGGTCTGGGCCCCCGCTCCACAACAAGGAGCTTTGCATTTGCTGACTGCTGTCTCAGCTTTGGGGTTCAAGATCTATTGGTCCTTCATTGCTTTTTATGATGAGGTGTTGGGCCCTCCCCAGCATATGTCCACAGTCCTTTCTCTCTTTCCATGGTGCATTCACCATGTTTTGCCCTATTTTCTTGGTCTCAGTATGACTGCCAACCATTGATTATTCTTCATGGTTCCTCTTCTTCTTCTTCTTTGCTTGATGAAGGTTGATTACTGATAACATTACAATAGAAAATAGCGACATGGTTTGGAGGGAAGGTTTTGATTCTCTGATAGTATAATGACCTCCGGAAGAGAGGTTATAGGGAGTTTCTGGATAGAACAGGAGTCCCTGTCCCCAAGAGGGGAGTCTCTCCCTTTTAGGTCCTGCTGACCGCAACCCCTAGGGGGATTGTTGTATAGTGGGCTCACCACCCTAGCTTCATAGGGAAGGGCTCCCCTCTGAGGAGAAGTGACAAGATCATGTGAATCATCACATTGGTCATAGTGGATGTGTATTTGGGGTGAGTGGAAGCCTTACCTCTGTAGAAAGGCAGTCACCATCTCAGTACTGAAAAGGATACTAACAGAATACATTCCCTCTTTGGTCTCGCCATTACAATAGCCATTGACAGGGCAACCAACTTCACAGGGCAGGTTATTTGAGATTCCTGTAAACTTCTGCGTATCATACAGCACCTTCACAGTGCTTATCGGGCTCAGTCCAGCAGCATTGTGAAGCAAGAAAACTGTAATATCAAAATGAGGCTTTGCAAGATTTGTCAAGTGGCCCAAAACACTGCCCCGTGTTCTGCTTCATATTCACAATAACTTTGCAGTGGTCACCACGTTAGATTCTCACAGGGTGACCCATGTATATGACTATTAGCCTTCCACATATGACATTAATTTAAACCTTGATAATGATAGGGTTTTAGGTTACTTTAAGTCCCTTGTGAAAGGTGTTGGATTTATGAACTTCAAGGTGACGGAGGCCCTGACTGATATTCCTGATGGATGCTGCCATTTGCTCAAGGTTGGAGACTGGATATACAGCCATGTGCGCCAAAGGACGTTGGCTCTCCAGCCAAGCTGTTGTGGCCCAAGTCAGGTTTTCCTCACTACTACAGTCAAATAAATAAAGATTCTCCTGAATTGGTCTGACTGAAACTGATCTCTGCATTTGATTTACATGACAATTGGAAGCATACCAATAAAGGATTGACACCCTGCGGATTGCATCCTGTCTCTCTTTGAGGTATTTAATCCCCGAGTCACGTTTGACTCTAGTATCAACCAGTATGTGCAGTCGGTGGCCTCGCTTCAAATAAAGCTTTATAATGTAAGCAGAGATCTCATTTAGGAGCCACCAGGGGTACCAGCTGCTTTAGAGTTTAATTGCATGTTTGTTTTCTGCAGTGCCCAAACCATGCCTCCCTCCTAGCCCCCTGTAAGCTTTCTAATAGACAAGGGGAGGTGGGGAATCCTGTTCCCACCCTCACCGTGGTCAAGAAGTTTATGATGCAGTGCGCAGGAAGTGGTCAAGGAGAGGGTGGTGAGGAACTGCTGCTGCATGACATGGTGCTGTATATTGCTGGAACTGAAAGGCTCAGACCCTATCTAATGCAAGGGCATTGATCTTGCTATATCAGAAAGTCATTACGCATGAACCCTGAGCGTGGCATCACATGACTGTGGCTTAACCTTAACCATGGCCCTTTAAAACAAGAGCAGTGATTGTCCAGGGAGTGATGGGATATCTGGGCCAGATTACAGAAACCTTGCACCAGTGCAAGTACAAAGTTGTACCGTATTAGTACTAGGGCTGAGTTTACTCTATTTCTAAAAACACTTGGACATATTAGAAAACCATTGCACAAGGACAAGTGCAGTTTGGCATGGTACAATCACCTGTGCAAATATTGCCATAGTGCAAAAAAGATACATTTGCAATGCATTTTTGAACCGGAGCAAAGTATGCCCTACGGCTAATACATAATGGTAGTAGCCCTAGGGCAAACTTTGCCCTCGTGCAAAAATGTATCTTATACCAGCACCAGGCAATGTTGGGCTTTTTCAGCATATAGTAACTGTACCTACAGGATAAGGCTATAACTGTAATACAATTTCAGTAACTGGCTATGAAGACAGTCCCCCTGGCCTATTCTGCTGGGGGTACCCTGGCATATCATGACCGCACATGTGGCATATTATGGGATATTAGTTAAAATAGGTTTGGTAGCTAAAATTGTCCTTTGCCTGCTTTGTAGGTATTTTTTTATTGTATTAAACGTAGGATTATTTCAGGTTTTTTTAATATCCGCAATGTCACTTCTTTTGATGCCATCATGGTCAACAGTCATTCGACAACACTCTGTGTTATGTCTTCAGTTCCAAAAGTCATGTGTGATGAATCATGTGGAGTCATCACTGATTCCCCGGCACTGGCCTCCTTCCATGTGGCCTGGGGACGGCAGCTGCTACTTGATCATGACCCTGGAGGTGGTAATATGAGGGAGGATCATGTAGTAGGCGATGACTGCTGGGGGGAGGTGGTGACTCCACTGGCTGAGATGCAGTATTCCTGCCTTTTTTCCTGAAGAAAACCCTATGGTAACCAAACTTCAGATGGCATACTGTCATTCTAGTACAAATCTGATTCATACCACTGATATACACAACACACACATAGCATCTCCTGTTTCTAATATGTTTCTAAGTACAATTCTTAAACAACAATGTTTTTAAAATCCCATAAACTCTATGGACTTCATCTCCCATAAACCTTCAAGTAGTGAGACGAGGAAGAAGAGGAAGGAGTTGATGCAGATTGAACGAAACCCAAAACTGAATATCCAGACTAGTTGCTTGGTTAAATCATGAGTGCAAGAGACATTTAAAAATGGCATCTGCAGCCAAGATGAAAGCGGAATGGATTCAGACCATGCCGGAGAAATCCGGGTGAACAGCCACATCAAGGCGGCAGCTTGCAAACGCGAGAGTCACATACCGGCATGCTGTGAAGGAAGGAAAGATGGGCACCTTTAGAGGACTGTCAGAGGATTGGGAGCAGCAGAGCGACTCGCGGAGATACAGCCATGCCAGAAAGCAGCATTCTCCAGTCCAGGCCATGGTGAGAAGTGGAGCTGAAAGGAACGCTGTAGCAAGGCCCGCAGTGCCCAGGAGGCCATTCCAGAGAAACTAGCTTCAACACAGAGACACGCCTCAGGTAAGGAAAACTGAGAAGTACCAGCGAGACTGCCCTGAGTCATTGGGGACGCCAGGGCATACCAACAGGCATATAAACAAGAGTATGAATTAAGAACATTTGAATACCGACAAGATAAAGTGCAAATGACAAAACTTGACAAGCTCCCATGTATGAGATGTCAATGTGGGGAAAGTTTAAGCAAGTGTTATCCTAAGCAAATACCAATAAGATAAAGACAGCGACACAACTTGATAAGTCCCCATCTATGAGATATCAATGTGGGGAACGTTGGAGCAAGTTTTACATCAAGCAAGCAGATAGAGACACAGCAAAGTGATACAACTGTGGCATACTTAAAGGACAGTGAAATTGAGAAGAAGTCCTGGTAAAAGAAGTACGCCTGGAAGTTGGCCTTTGGGAGAGGGGTGATACCTGGCAGAGAAGTATATCGGGGAATCTGCAGGACCCCAGAGAGGTTTTCGTGGCAGAGGAGTATACCAGGCAATTCACTGAAGGAATAGAAAGTTGTAAGAAATTGTGGCAAGATACCTGGCAGGGGTATATACCAGGCGATCTAAAGAACCCATAAGAGGATACCTGGTAGGGGAGTATACCAGAAGATCCACCAACATTGGAAAAAAGTGAGGCCTGGCAGCTAAATAGACCAGGCACTTTGAAACTAAATAAGGACCTAAAGGTTGTGGGAAGATACCTGGCAGGGAAGTACACCAAGGTATTCCTGGCAGGAGATCCACTCAAGTTGTAAAAAGGAAATGTACTCATGTTGCAAAATACCTGGAAGAGAAGCAAACCAGGGAATCTAGGATGCACATGAAGGAGGTCTTGGTGGGAAGAGGCACTAGGCATTGGAAGTTGTGTAGTTGAATAAAGACTTGTTTGTGACAAGATGCCTGTCAGGAGAGTACACTAGTAAATCTGACAAGCCCACAAGAGGGTTTCTGATCAAGAGTCACATCAGGTAATCCGTCAAAATACAGAAGAAGTTAAACCCTTGTGTGGAATTTCTCATCTGAATAAAAACTCTTGTAACTCCAGCATAAAGAAACTAGGAAGGAGTTGAATGTTATAATACTCTTTTGTGAATGCAGTAGAAAGAAACCAAGAAAGAGTCGAAAGTTATGGAATGTTTTGTTTGAATTTCCTGAACTGAATTCAAAGAACCAAAGAGGTTGTTGTTTGGTAGAGGCACTTTTTCCATCCTACCTGAACATAAAGGATCTGTTATTTGAAAGAGACACTTTTGCCATTCTACCTAATAATCCTGGGGCAGTGAACCCCCCTCTGGATCCAAGGGTTAAGTCAGAGACATTTCCTTCCACTCTTATTTGTTCATTTCTAGTGTGAGGGCCAGATTGGAATGTTTTGGACAAAAGGACAGGTAATAAGTTTAACGACTTGACAGAGAATGACCTTTAGTATTAGTTTCCCAGGCAGGGAAACTTTCCCTAAAATAGGGATAGAGAGGCGTTCATCCAACCCATTTCTGCTTAATAAACATGCTGGAAATAGAGAAAACAATACTTTTGTGTCTGCCTCTCATTTCTGACCCCTGACACATGTGAAATCACTTCCTGTGATGTCTTCAGGGTTGATGGACGTTTGATGTCACTTCCTTGTATGTCATTAGGCACGTGATGTCACTTTCACGACAATTGGTATTTTGGTGAATTGCCATTTTAGGGCCTCATCACGAGTTGGGCGGTAGCCCTTAAATGCAGTGGTAATGTGGTTACCACCGCATTTAAGGGTCCGCCCATTCAGGAGTGTGCTCCAATGGACCCATTGGGGAATAGGGAATAACGTTTATCGCCCAAACCGTGATCTGGCAGTGATACCGCCAGACGGTTGGGCGGTTACACAAATAAAGTTGGCCGGTATCCCATTCGAATACTGCTCAACTCGTGATGAGGCACTTAGTACCTAAGGACACTCCAGCTTCTACCACAGCCTTGTCTGTAATGGCTTGTCAATGCCTAATTCAACACAATCTAAATACATGAACACTTCCCATGCATACTTCATTTTGATTTATTGTAGACACTCCAGCTATTTCAGATTGTTTTAGTTGCTATACGTATATAGAACTCACACTCTAAGATGTTCCATTGAGAACCCGATTCCAAATAAAAAATAAAGTGGCTTTCAAAGCACTGCATTGTTTGGACTTGGAGTAAATGCGCAATAGATAATAACCCTCTCCCAAAAAAAGCATGAAAGTATGCATTGAGGTCCTCTTTGTCATATGGGCATACCACCTGTGCTTGCAGGCTGAAGGTCCGGTAAAAGGACGACAGTCTGTCTTCTTGGCAGGAAGGTTCCTGAATGCCTCTTCTGAGAGATACTGTGCAGTTGAGCCAGCAGGACAGACACAGGAGTGGCTAGTGCATACGTGACAAAGATGGTACGAGGAAGTGAGTTAGAGGCCTCAGATCAAAGGGGGACCCAGGCTAAATGCTCACATATATTATAGAAAAGGGACGGGGAAGACAAGGAGGCATGGTGGTGTGCCATCAATAAGGGGAACTACCTGAACTCTGCGCACCAATGTTATTTGGTCCCAAGTGTCTGAGTAGGAGGTTGAACTGGCAGTCATGGTATGGTGAGCACAATCCTGGAACTCTATAATTTAAGTTGGTTTTTTAACGACCTACCAGAGCAGTCCCTCTGTATCAAAACTGTCTAAACCTCTAGGTGCTTTGGTGGTCTAATGTCGTCTTAAGTATTCACACCCAATACATCAACTGCCTGATCACTCACTACGACAAAACATATTTCGATTGTCAAACAGCAAAACAATGTATTTGTACATAATACAGCAAGCTCTTTTCATAAACATGTGTTTAATGTAATCTATAAACACATTTCTGGCACATTCATTCTTCTTCTTGTTAGGCCACTTGAGCAGAATCAATGGGTAAGTGATATTTAGTGCCAACTAGAGTTTTCTGAACACTTAAAACTACATTCATTCATTAAACCCTACAGTCATAATACTGTGTCCTTCAGTCACTGTCTCAACATTATTCATTCACTCATAATTCATTTGTTCCGACATGTTTCATTCCTTTCAACCATTTAAAACAATCGTATAGGAATTTTTGCAGGCGAGCAGTGTCCGCGTATCCACAATCCTTTTCCTATTGACTATTTTGTCAACATCCCGCCTGTTGGGCTGGTTACGACTCTCTTGTCCTTAGATTATCTGTTTCATGTGTAGATTAATTGACTTGTGTTACCTGCAACAACATTTTAATTGGAATTAATTTCCCATTTCTTTAAAGATATATTACATATAGCTACACAAAGAATGTTTGGTTAGTCAAATGCATGATATTACTTCCCGTTTTACTGGGCATATTGTAGTACAGCTGTACTTACAGATCCAACATTCAGGCCGAAATATTTAATCTTTAGTCCAGAGTTCCGAAAGATGCCGGCATGTTGTTGTTGGCCTTTATAGTCTGTTCTCATGCTTCACAACCCTAACAACAATTTCTGGAAGACAAAAACCATGACAGGGACATAAATCATTTCCTATTTGTTAAGAACTTATTTACTGTGAAACGTGAGTAGCTACTTGTGCCGTGTTTTTTAGTTTTTTTTTTACACCAACGGTACCTTTTCTGCTGGGAATGGAAACACTCCTACTATCCTGCTTTGAAAGACCTCATATAGTTCTATTATCGGATTAAATCCATCTAAGGTTCGTCACGGCTTTCGCTAGGAAAGAAGCAACAAACTTTTTGATAGGTTTGCTAACTCCTCCCTTTGATCTTGGAAGTCTTGATCTCCTAACGGAGGTATTCCCTAACTCGCCTGAATGTTTTCACAAACTCTGTTTGGCAGAGAAACGAAATGTTAAGATGGCGGCGCTCACCATAACTCCTGATGCCTCCGCGTGCGTACTTTAAAGGCTTCCATATCGTGTCAGGAAGACATTTTCTCTATTCCAGTGCACGCGTGGGCTCCGTGCTTTTCAGCGCTCTAAAGACAAACATTACAATCAGTAAGCTGCTTATGGCATGCAGCTTCGCCCATCTGTACTTGTCTCGCCAGTCTGCACCGTAACCGGCTGACATTCATCCTGTGTCCATTACCGGACATATTTCCTGTGTGGCGTGGCCTTCTAGTCCTGTCCCTTCGCGTTCTGAACAGGGAGTAAGTAGCCTGTTAGTGTCTCGGTTACTATAGTGACTGCGGTGGCGCACCGCTTCTTTAGGTTCTTTTTTTGTAATTCACGCTCTGACATCATTTGTTTGGGCGAGTTGATATGGATGCCTATGCTTACCAGACTCTTTATCTCTATGCCTCCTGCAGGTGTCCCAAACGGCAAGATGTTCTTTAATGAATGCACTTCCTATTCCGCGAAGGGGCAGAACCAGCATATATCGAGTGTCTACACCACTTTAGAGTGAAGTGCTTAAACTCTCTTTGCCTTATAAGCGGATTAAACTGCACAGAGGCATGGAGGTAGAGATTTCTTACACGCACTGTTCCGATGTCTCCAAGTATCCACTACCTCCCCTGTTTATAAAGGCTTGTTGTGCTACATGGATGGAGATTGCTATCCCTACTCGAGCATTCATTCATTCCATTAGTTGTTTAATAACCTATCTATTATGTTCGGAACACACACAGTCAGCATGTTCATCACGGGCTTAGACCATTCTCCACTATCTCGTCCGAACACATTACAATTGTGCCGTTCTGTCTATCTCCTTGGCCATGATATACCCTCCCTACTCTATCATTCTACATGGGTTTAGGGAGAGAAATAGGGTAGACCTTGTCGGATTTCATAGCATGGTCATTATTTGAATTTGATTTTCTTGATACTACATTATTCTGTCTGTTCATTATGCCCCTTTTCTACACTTTGGGTCAGAAATATGAACTCCTTTTCTTTCTGTGATAGTTTCCTTTTGTCTACGTTTCTATCACAAGCAGTTTTCACTTGATATATTACAGTCCATTTGAGTTTTTCTGTTCTGTGTATGTATTCAATGACATGTCCTACTAATGGGGCTGTGTCTGTTCTGTTCCTAATGCAAATTGTATGTTCAGTTATTCTAGTTTGGACTTTCCTTTCCGTTTTTCCAATATATAATTTTTGGCAAGGACACCAAATTGCATAGATAACCATTTTTTATTTGCAATTAGTGAGACAGTGTTGTACACATAGTTTGCGAAGCCCAAGGTCTATTTCTGTACTTCTTCTTGTTTGAATGCAACACGTGCAGTTTCCACAGGGTATGTGTGAGTTCAATTGAAGAAAACCCCAACTTCCAGTGAGTGCACTTATGTTATTCCTCATCACTTGGCCTCTCAGGTCTTTGCGTCTCTTAAACGCTGTTAGTGGGGTTTTTTGCAGACATTTGCCTTTTTCCATTATTCTCCAATTCTTCTGAATAATCTTTTTGATCTGATTTGAAAGAGAACAAAGACTAGAGTGTCCTCCTTCCCATTTTTCTTCTCTGTCGATTCTAGCAGGGCTTCTCAATTGTTGTCGCACGCTCGCTTCGTTGCTTTTGCTGAAGCGCAATCTTGGAACCACAATCTTGGAATACATAATCATGTTTCCAAACTACTGGTGGGGAATAGACCCATCAGCATAGTTAGGAAAGGGTTGCTGATGGAGCAGCATGAGTATGATAAGTGTGTCAAGGAGAGTGGAGGGGAAAGTACCAGGGAATAAACTTGGGATGGGAAGGAGGAGCATGTCGAAAGATAGGCAAAAGTAATCAAAAGTATAGCAATGACCGAGAAAGCAATGAAAGGAATGGGAAAGTTAGGGGAAGGCAGTTGAGATACAAGTATAGAAAGAAGGGGAGGTACAAGAGAATGTATAGAAATTAGTTAGGGGGAGATTTCAGGAAGAAAGGAGGAGGTGTATTAAGGCGCCAGTATCACACGCTGTTAGGGAGAATTCTCTGTTTAGGCTGAATTTCCTAACCTAGTGAGTCCCCCAGCAGCTTTGCTGGATTTCTGGAGTTTGTTTTTTCCATCCTGCCAGGAGTGAGACTCTTTTTCTCCCACTCTTGGACATGTATGTGTGTGTAATTCCTTTGAATACCAATGTGTTCTATGGGCTATGGGGTCTTTTACTCCATAGGGTCTCATATGTTTTTTTTGTGTGTTACACAGCACCCTCCGAGCAGTAACACAGGGTGTCATAGTGACCCCCCACCATAGACTCCATACCCTGGGACTGACTACTGTCTCCCACGGCATGTGAAGTCACCATTGGCTTTACTAGTCCCAAATTACTAACATAACCAGTACAAACCATCATATTGTGGACGTACTGGTAGGGGCAATTCGATTGCCCATGGGTCTGTTATTCGAGGGGGCACTGTCCCGTCCCCCCTCGTCGAGTTTTGGCTGGTGGCAGTGGATACTACTTTTTATATTCAACCGCAAATATATCTCTAAGAGATTTTCCCATTGTGCGAGGCTAATACTTTTTAACATAGCCTCTAACATACCGCCGGTTTATTTATTTAATATTAATTCACCGGTTGGTATTTTCTGCCAGAACTCAGTTTTAAAATGGCATTTGTGTTCGCCTCTGTAACTCCAAACCAAAGGTCGAGCCCTTTGTTCCACTTCTCCACAGAAGCCTCCAAAAGTGGTGCCCCTCTATCTGGGTACACAGGGGGTGTAGGAGGGGGTTTAGGCACCCTTGACTGAGTTACCTTGGTAACTCAAGTCGCACTCTTGTGTGATTGGCCCAAGTGGTGAGCCGGCCACTTAGCATGTTTGATTGACAGCTAGGCTGAGTGAATGGGGGTGTGCTGCATAAAAGCACGGCTTTTGGGACTGGAACTTCAGAAATCACCATAGGACCTGAAAATCCGACGAGGGAGAAGCTGAGCCGACCTGCTACGACGACACCACCGGTGGAGCCCTGCTGAACCGACTCACCACTTCCCAACGACAGAGGAGATCTCCCTGCTGGAGAGTCTTCTTCCCCTGACTGGTGGGCACAACTAGTTTACCTTCTTTTCTCGCATCCCAAGACGTCTTGTGGTCGAATTGCCCATGCCAAGCACCCCGGCAACCGGATAGCCACTTACCACTGGACCGCGAATAAAAGGACCGCGCCTTTTAATTGAGAACTCTGCGGCTGTTTTCTTCCCTGCCAGTGCAACGGAATCCTGCTTTCCTCCCCGACGAGATCCTCTCTTCCCCCGGGCGAAGCACCGACTTGCACCCGCTGCCAGGAACAACTGCCGCCGCTGGAGCGTTCTCACCATTTTAAGCTACCGTGTCCGCCAGGCCTCCCTTTCTAAAGATTGCTACAAGGTAACAATAATCCCTTAACCTTCTGGACTGGGCTGGCCGCCTTGGCCATCTAACTGGTCCCTTTCTGTTGATCCAACTACTTCTGAACTATTGCGAGACTTTTGGGCACTTTTAGCCATGTGACCTTGGACACATTTCGACCGGAGCCTCTCAAAGTGAGTCCGGCCTTGTTAACTTTGACTTTACGGTTTTAACCTGCCTTTTTCTCCTACTGTGTTCTTCTGAAAGTGTTGGGATCTGTTTCCATCTTTGTTCTTTCTTTCTCTCCCTTTTTAACCAATTGATTAGAGTGCCATCTTCGTTAAGCGCTCACCGCTGTCTGAAAATAAGTGTTGCTTTACTTAAGACTTGTCTAATAATCGTTGAAGGGAGTGTATATCTTTTAGTGACCGTGTTTTTGAACTGCTTGATATTAGTGCCAGTGTGTTTAACTAGAGGTGTTTCTTTTAAATAAATAATTATATCTCTTTTACACCAAGCTCTGGTCAGTGTTTGCTTGTTCTACTGTGTTCTTTTGACCTATTGTGAATACTCTGTATACTGCCTAACTCTTCTTGAGAGAAGTCTAACTGCTCAGCCACAGCTACCAGGTAAATCTGGGTGGTACAGACTGCTACCAATTGGGTTTACTGCCAACCACCTGTAGTCTTAAGTCTTTTGCAGTGGTCCCAGGGGGAACTGCACAGGTTTCTGCCTAACACTGGTGTACAGCGGTGGGATTTGTATTGAGTATACACTTTAGTGTGCTTTTTGAATACTTTAGGACAACTAACCACAAAGCTTAGCACTAAAAAAGCTGATTTTCTAACTATGTCTGCTATGGAGAGTTATACCCTAGAATCATTGCCAAAACTGCTGATTGCTTAAAAGTATTGTGTAGACATGAGAATCTCTCTGAGAAGGGCAAGAAAATGTAACTTGTAGAAAGATTGTTAGAAAACCAAAGTCTGGGTGGTACAGAGGAATCTACCCCCCCAGCAAATGTAAAAAACAGTGATGATATTGATCTGAATCAAAGTCTTGATAATGAGTCAGAAGAGGAAAGTGAACCTAATGAAGTTAGCCACTCTGAGCCTCTGTCTGCCTTACCTACTGTACCTGCTGGGCCTATACCAGGTGCTACATGTTACCCTGCTTATTTTGAACTTGAAAAAATGAAGCTTGAATTAGAGTACAAACGTTTTTTAGCTCAATCTGAACGAAACCAAGAGCTAGAGTTCAGAAGAATGAATGCCCAGGTTGAGCAGAAGCAAGCTGAGTTAAGACTCAGAGAAATATAGCTTAATCATGAACTAGAAATGAAAAAGCTGTCTGTGGAAAATGCTTCTCTCTCCTCTGGTTCCTCTAGGAGTTCCAGTCCTAAAAGACCCCGGATGCCTAAGGAATTAGTGGGTATGTATGAACCTAAGTTGGATGTGTTAGATTGGTTAAAAATGTTTGAGTATAATCATGGGCTCTAGGACATCACAGGGAATGAGCTACTTCCCTGGTTGTTCTCTAGGCTTCCCCCTGTTGCAACTGATGTGGTAATGGAGTTGGGGGAGGTGGATAAGAAGGATTATGAATGTGTGAAACTAGCTTTAATAGCTAGATTTGGGAAGACCCCTTCCCAGTACCTTAAGAGGTTTAGGACCCTCAAAAAGCATGATGGTACCCCTTGGGTTACCTGGGTGAGTGAAAGTTTGAAAAACTTAGAGGGATGGATTAAGGGTTACACGGTTAACACTTATGAAGGAATGAAGAATCTTGTAATGTTGGGGTCAATTTATGATGCCTGCTCTCCTGAGCTCAGACAGCACTTGGCTGATTCAAAGGAATTGGATTTCAGGAAGTTAGCTAAGGCTGCTGACTTGTGGGTTGCCAAGAGGGCCACTCACAAGGATTCTGGGGCTACTCAGAAAAAGGATGAGGGAAAACAGCCAAAAAATGACACCAAAGAGAATTATAATAATTCCAATTCCAAAGAGGGCCCCAAACAAAACCAAAAGGGTAAGCCACAAGGGAAACCAAATCAGGCTAGTGTACCTTCTGGTGCCAAACCAGAAGGAGGTCAGAACAAGCCACCATTCCAGAAAGCATTTGGTAAATGCTTTGTGGCTCTATTGACCATGTGAAAGGAGATTCCAGATGTAAGGGTAAATCTTCAGGGGTCCACCTTGTCTCCTTAGCCTTCGCTCCAGAGGAGGAAGTACAAATGGCAAGTGGAAACTTTCTATTGCTGGCTGATGAACCCATTGGAGTCTCAGCCAGTGTTTCTTTAGTGTCTCTGGGTTTGTGGGAACAACAGAACTTAGATGTCTATAAATTTATCCCAGATAATACTAAAGAGTATTATAAGGACAGTGTCCAGGTGAATGGTCAGGAGACTCCTGCCATTAGGGACACTGGGGCCAGCATATCTGTGGTGGACAAATCATTTTTTCAGGCTGAGGATGTTGCTAAGGAACCCAAACGCCTCACCAAGTTAGCTGGAGGGCCTGTGCAGATGCTTCCCCAACTACCAGTTTTCATCCAGTGTAATGACATGACTGTGAAGATACCTGTCAGCAAACAAAGTAAGGTGCCAGGAAGGGTTCTGTTAGGTAATGACTTGAAAACTCTTGGAGTAGTGTCACATACCCCCAGACCTCCTAGTAAAAGGTTACAGGAGCTCACCAGACTTGCAAGGTAGAGAACCATGAGAGGTGCTCCCAAGGAGATGATGAAGAAAGAGATCGCTCCTGCTCCACTGTAGATGTCAGCTGCTGTCTCTAAGAAACTAGAAGAACAAGAGAAACCTAAAAATTCTAAAAAGAACCCCACAGCCAGCACTCCAGTGCAGCCAACAAGGACTTCCCCTAGGTTGTTCAAAGTTACACCAGTAACTCCCCCTCCAGCTGAGGCTGAGAGGGAGGTACAACTCTGTGTGGTTGAACTAGACTCTGAGGAAGAGCTAGTGGAAGGCCAGGAACTCATTGGAGATCTGGATCCTGTTGACCATCCTGAGCTGCAGTCTTTACTGGCAGAAGGTGGACCCAACAGGGCAGACTTCAGTAAGGGACAGAGATAATGTCTAACTCTGGAAGGTCTTCGCCACCAGGCAGATGCTCAGGCTGAAGGGCAAGAGCCTCGGAAATATAGGTTACACTGGGAAGATGGCCTCTTCTACAGTGAACCAACGGAGTATGCACCTGGGGACAACAAACGACTTGTAGTACCCCAAGAGAACAGACCACAGTTCTTGCAGTTAGCCCATGAGATTCCTTTGGCTGGTCACTTGAGTTTCAAGAAGACTAAGGGAAGGCTCTCACTCTACTTTTATTGGCCAAAGATGGGGGCTGAAGTAGATAAGTACTGCAGGAGCTGCCACGCCTGCCAGACTTTTGGTAAGGTTGGCTCCAAGAATGTGGCACCTTTTAGTGCCTCTCCCTGCAGTGGGAGTCCCATTTGAGAGAGTAGGGATTGACATTGTTGGTCCCCTTGATCCTCCAACCTCCTCAGGCAACAGGTTTATACTTGTTGTAGTAGACCATGCTACTAGGTACCCTGAGGCAATTCCTATGATGACTGTTACAGCTTCGGCTGTGGCTAAGGCCGACCTTGGTATTTTTACCAGGGTTGGGTTTCCTAAGGAAGTAATCTCTGACAGGGGGTCGAATTTTATGTCCCACTACATGAAAGCAATGTGGAAAACCTGCGGAGTTACTTACAAGTTCTCAACCCCATACCACCCTCAGACAAATGGGTCGGTTGAAAGGTTGAACAGAACCATGAAGAGCATGATAGGTGCTTTAGAGGACCCCCTTAAAAGAAAGTGGGACCTTCTACTACCATGCCTTCTCTTTGCTTATAGAGAAGTCCCTCAGGAGGGAGTAGGTTATTCTCCCTTTGAACTTCTTTATGGTCATCCGGTCAGAGGTCCATTGGCCCTGATCAAGGAGGGGTTGGAGAGTGCTCCTGCCCCAAAGCCAGTCAGAGTGACTGACTATGTGATAGGTCTCCGAAGGAGAATGTCGCACATGATGGCAGAAGCAAGTGACAACTTGAAAGCTGGAAAAGCATTGGTCAAGCACTGGCATGATCAAAAGGCTAACATGGTTGAGTTTACTCAAGACCAGCTAGTTCTCGTTATGATTCCAACAAGGCAGAGGGCCTTGCAAGACAAATGGATGGGACCCTTCAAGGTTGTGGGTAAACTTGGAGAGGTCAACTATCTGGTGGACTTGGGCAATCCCAAGGAGGCCCCAATAGTCTTCCACACCAACAGACTAAAAGCGTATGTCTCCAGACCTGATGTAGGAGCGTTGCTTCTAGCATCATCAGAGGAAGAAGAAGAGAGTGAAGCTCTCCCTGATCTCCTCAGAAGCTTACCTTTAGACAAAAAGATTGAAGGAGTAAATCTCTCTTCAAATCTGATACCTGAGCAACAGGAAGAGTGCAAATCTATTTTAAATCAGTTTGCTTCCCTGTTCTCACTTTCACCAGGCTTGACCCCTTGGGGACAGCATGACATACTCACTGGTGACTGTCTGCCAGTCAAAAGCAGAGGATATCGAATGCCAGAGAATGTAAGAACCCACATCAAAGGTGAGGTCAGCAAGATGCTTGACCTTGGGGTAATAGAGCCCTCTACTAGTCCATGGTCTAGCCCAGTTGTGTTAGTACCAAAGGCAGGATCTAAAGAACTTAGATTCTGTGTGGACTACAGAGCTCTTAATGCAGTCACTAAGACTGATGCCCACCCTTTACCAAGGACAGATGAGTTGGTGGATAGACTTGGTGCAGCCAAGTTCCTCAGCACATTTGACTTGACGTCAGGCTTTTGGCAAATAGTCCTGACAGACCATGCCAAGGAGAAAACTGCATTTTCTACCCCAGTTGGCTTATACCAGTTTAAGGTTATGCCTTTTGGATTGAAAAATGCACCTGCTACATTTCAAAGGATGGTAAACCAGGTTCTGAATGGGATGGAGGACTTCTGCATGGCATACTTGGATGACATAGCAGTGTTCAGCAATTCCTGGGAAGAACATGTGGACCACTTGAGATATGTTTTGCAGGCTCTTGGAAAGGCCAATCTGACCATAAAGGCGAGTAAATGCCAGATTGGACAGAGTAAAGTGGTCTACCTTGGACATGAGGTAGGAGGTGGAGAAATAAGGCCTTTGCCCAGTAAGATTGAAGCTGTGCAAAATTGGACAACACCTACTACTCAGACCCAGGTGAGAGCCTTCTTAGGCCTTACTGGGTACTACAGGAATTTCATAGAGAACTATGGGACCATAGCTTCTCAACTGAATGTCATCTCCTCTCCTAAATTCCCTAAAAAGGTTAGGTGGAATGAGGAATGCAATCAGGCCTTTGAAACCCTGAAAAGGGCTCTTTGCCAAGCCCCAGTACTCAGAGCTCCTGACTACCACCAAGCTTTCATTGTGAAGACAGATGCTTCAAATGTAGGAATAGGTGCAGTCCTCAGTCAACTGGATGGGAAAGGTAGGGAGCACCCCATTTGCTTCATCAGTAGAAAACTGAAGGATCCTGAAACAAGGTGGGCAACCATTGAACGAGAGTGTTTTGCTATTGTGTGGGCTCTGAAGAAGTTTAGGCCATACTTGTATGGTTCTACTTTTGTCATTCAGACTGACCACCAACCCTTGAGATGGTTAATCTGCCTACAAGGGTTTCATTTCACCATTGAGCACAGGTCAGGGTGTCACCACCAAAATGCTGATGGTCTCTCTAGGATGTATGTCATCGACTAGAGGTATGAGATTCATCCAGGAGTGGATTAAATCCTCCTGTCCCTTAGTCAGGGGGGCGAGTGTTAGGGAGAATTCTCTGTTGAGGCTGAATTTCCTTACCTAGTGAGTCTCCCAGCAGCTTTGCTGGATTTCTGGAGTTTGTTTTTTTCTCCTGCCAAGAGTGAGACTCTTTTTCCTCCCACTCTTGGACATGATTTATGGTGTTCCTTTGAATGTTAATGTGTTTCATGGGCTATGGGGTCTTTTACTCCATAGGGTCTCATATGTTTTTTTATGTGTGTTACACAGCACCCTCTGTGCAGTAACACAGGGGTGTCATAGTGACTCCCCACCATAGACTCCATACCCTGGGACTGACTACTGTCTCCCAGGGCATGTAAAGTCACCATTGGCTTTACTAGTCCCAAATTACTAACAGAACCAGTACAAACCATCATATTGTGGACGTACTGGTAGGGGCAATTCGATTGCCCCTGGGTCTGTTATTCGAGGGGGCACTGTCCCATCCCCCCTCGTCGAGTTTTGGCTGGTGGCAGTGGATACTACTTTTTATATTCAACCGCGAATATATCTCTATGAGATTTTCCCATTGTTCGAGGCTAATACTTTTTAACATAGCCTCTAACATACCGCCGATTTATTTATTTAATATTAATTCACCGGTTGGTATTTTCTGCCAGAACTCAGTTTTAAAATGGCGTTTGTGTTCGCCTCTGTAACTCCAAACCAAAGGTCGAGCCCTTTGTTCCACTTTTTGGCGGGCTTCTCCACAGAAGCCTCCAAAAGTGGTGCCACTCATATCTGGGTGCCACAGGGGGGTAGGCACCCTGGACTGAGTTACCCTGGTAACTCAAGTCGCACTCTTGTGTGATTGGCCCAAGTGGTGAGCCAGCCGGCTCACCACTTAGCATGTTTGATTGACAGCTAGGCTGAGTGAATGGGGGTGTGCTGCATAAAAGCAGTGCTTTTGGGACTGAAACTTCAGAAGTTGCCACAGGACCTGAAAATCCGACGAGGGAGAAGCTGAGCCGACCTGCTACGACGACACCATCGGTGGAGCCCTGCTGAACCGACTCACCACTTCCCAACAACAGAGGAGATCTCCCTGCTGGAGAGTCTTCTTTCCCTGACTGGTGGGCACAACCAGTTTACCTTCTTTTCTTGCATCCCAGGACGTCTTGTGGTCGAGTTGCCCGTGCCAAGCACCCCGGCAACCGGATAGCCACTTACCACTGGACCGCGAATAAAAGGACCGCTCCTTTTAATTGAGAACTCCGCGGCTGGTTTCTTCCCTAGCAGTGCAACGGACTCCTGCTTTCCTCCCTGACGAGATCCTCTCTTACCCCGGACGAAGCTCCGACTTGCACCCGCTGCCAGGAACAACTGCCCCCGATGGAGCGTTCTCACCATTTTAAGCTACCGTGTCCGCCAGGCCTCCCTTTCTAAAGATTGCTACAAGGTAACAATAATCCCTTAACCTTCTGGACTGGGCTGGCCGCCTTGGCCATCTAACTGGTCCCTTTCTGTTGATCCGACTCCTTCTGCACTATTGACAGACTTTTGGGCACTTTTAACCGTGTGACCTTGGACACATTTTGACCAGAGCCTCTTAAAGTGGGTCCGGCCTTGTTAACTTTGACTTTACGGTTTTAACCTGCCTTTTTCTCCTACTGTGTTCTTCCAAAAGTGTTGGGATCTGTTTCCATCTTTGCTCTGCCTTTCTCTCCCTTTTTAACCAATTGATTAGAGTGCCATCTTCGTTAAGCGCTCACTGCTGTCTGAAAATAAGTGTTGCTTTACTTAAGACTTGTCTAATAATCGTTGAAGGGAGTGTATATCTTTTAGTGACCGTGTTTTTGAACTGCTTGATATTAGTGCCAGTGTGTTTAACTAGAGGTGTTTCTTTTAAATAAATAATTATATCTCTTTTACACCAAGCTCTGGTCAGTGTTTGCTTGTTCTACTGTGTTCTTTTGACCTATTGTGAATACTCTGCATACTGCCTAACTCTTCTTGAGAGAAGTCTGACTGCTCAGCCACAGCTACCAGGTAAATCTGGGTGGTACATACTGCTACCAATTGGGTTTACTGCCAACCACCTGTAGTCTTAAATCTTTTGCAGTGGTCCCAGAGGGAACTGCAAAGGTTTCTGCCTAACACACGCTGAAGGTGAAGTTACAAACCACTGACAAAATATGATTGGTCTATAGAACAGAAAGGGCCTGTCTATGAGACCTTTGGTCTCAGCGAGGGGGGATGACAGGAAAATTGGGAACAAAGAGATGTAAATGAAGTATGTCCAATTTCCCATGCCAAGGCATAACTAACCGGGAGGATAGCTCAGCGGCAACATGCTCACCTTGGAAACAAGTCGACACGAAGCAACACAGGCTGGATCCCTGGGTACGTGCTCAGAAACCTCTGGGTATTAAGCGCGTTATAAAAACACAACTAAGACATATTCCTGTAACAGCGCCTTGATGTGAGCGCTTTAAAAATGCAAATAAATAAAAATAAAATAAACCATTGAGCGTTCATTGATTGAAAGTCAATAAAGATAAGATATTGGTGTAAGAAAGTATGCAGATCTTCATGTTGATCCAATGGGTGATCAGATGTGAGGATACCTCAAAGGAAGAGGAGAAGGAATTGACACTAAGTCATTGGTTGCTGATGAAGATTGAAAATTGGACATTTCCTCCCTCAGGTATGCTATGTTCCCAGAGTGGAGCAGAGTGTTGATGAAGTATGTAGACCTCTCAAGTGAGGACCAATGGATTGCTTGCGGGAACTGAACGTAGCTTACGTTGCTTAAGATAGACTTGACATGGCCTAAGGTTCGAATCATGGCAGGTCCACTCAGCCCTTCATCCTTCCAAGGTTGATAAAATGAGTACCATTAAGTTGGGTAACAATAAACATTTCTTATCTGACAAAAGCACCAAGATGCCCCTCTGGGGGTGAACGTGCGCTCTGTAAATATACCTGCTAATGTTATGCTTCCTGGCTGGAACGGGGGTGGGAGGAGTCAGTGAATGATTACCTTTCTCCTTGGGAGTGTTTAGTGAGATATCCCAATATCCACAAAACCATAGATTTTTTATAAAGTAGTGCAAGTAGAATTGGAGACACATCAAGCTGGCTTTTCGTTTGTGCCACTCAGATTATTTCTATCTGCTCGTAATTCAGTTTGGCAGGGAGATCTCTTTTGAGCGAGTAATGCTGGTGGAATACAAAGTGGCATATCCATGTTTTAGCACTTTCTTGGAGTGGGTATTTTGGCAAAGGATGGGATCAGAGAGATAAGACAATACCTTGAATTGTGGCATGACAACTTTTAGGACAACATTGGGGAGTCAGCTGACCTGGTTTACTAAAGGATGGCAACATTTTCATAAGCCTCTCAGGTGAACAGACTGCAAATTTACTGTGATGAGGGATGTTGTGCAATTGGTGCTATTGGCTCTTTCAGTTTCAGGGAAGGTATTGAAGGACAGTTATATATGTTTCACAGTAGACGATTAGAGTTTGGTGGCAGACATCAATAGAGAGTTTATGAGGAACTCTTTGCTGTTGAGGCTGCATAGAAAGATGTTGCTATTGTGTTTGAAGTGAACATTGCATTCAGAGTGAAGCAGATCCCAGGGGTTGACAACTGCATAACTGACATAACTGACATGATCTCTCATTAACAGTGAGTAGTGTTCCACAGGTTAGCTCTGCATATCTGACCCTGGTCCATGAGGAACGGTGGAGACAAGGAGAATTAAACTCTTATGTTGATGTTCCGCCGGCACAGTCAACCTGGATTGCCTACAGGTGTGCATGGATGGACTTTCAGGGAAGTAGGTAACGATCCACAAATTTAGGAAAAACAGGTCTGGGCAAACAGGAAAGAAATATGTTGAAAATCATGATAGCCCTTGAGAAAGGGTTTTAATCTATGCCCATAGCCAGGAAACTGTCTTCGAAGACAGTAGTTTTGGTGATACAATCCATCAGTAGAGGAGGAATGGAGGAATGGGCAAATGAATGTGGAAGAATGGACCCAGTTGTGAGGGTCTTCACTGGGTGTCTGTAGACAAGTGTCAGTCAGGTTGTGGATTATATGAAAGAGGTGTTAGATGAAGTTTGTTTTTTAAGGTGGGAAGGGAGTATGTTCTGAGCATTGTTTGAAGGGGTGTTCAGCAGGGCTTTCTTTGTGTCAGAAAGTGTGGGCAGCAATGCGTTGCCGGTACAGGGGGTGGAAGATTTGTGTTGGTTTGAACCTGTCGTGCGTCTGACAGTAAACACTAAAGGAGTTGGGGTGCCCTTTTCGGAAGCAGCTGGGCACTAGGAATACTAAATAACACAAACAACAATTGCTGCGAAAAGAATAGTGCTCTTCACCTTAGACATTTGTGAACTTAGTGAGATACCTTTTTGGTCGCGGCAAATATACCTAATTCTGCCCCGAGCAACATCATATTTATGCATGGTTTCAAGAAAATAAATGCCACAACAGCCATAACGTTTTTGGTAAATGATTATTAATGTTGGCACAATAAAGAAAATATATACACAAATGAAAGTTTTAATGTGCCAGACATAAAATGTAAATACAATAGCGGAGGTACAGAACCTCATTGTACAATCCTGTTGTTTGAGAAAAAGGTAGTGAAAACCAGATTTAGAAAAGGTAGTGGTACCAGTGAACAGAAACCCAGTGCTGGTGGGAAAAAGGGAGTTAGAGTGAGAGAATTTAAAAAAACAAGCATCCCTGAGTTGAATCAGGTCGGAGAGAGAGTGTAAATGCAAAAATATTTCGTTTAAAAAAAAAAAAAAATTGGAAAGCTTGGTTACAAAATAAAATCTAGGCCAAGTTTCCTTACAGCAAGGAGTTGAATAAAATATATTCCTATAATAGAAACATTAATTAACAATAACAATGTCAATTCTGGGTATTGGGTTCATACGCCAGAGACTTCTCTGTGTATACTTCAAATCTAATGTGTATGCACATAACCCCTGTGTTTCGAATTTCAGGTTTGTTAAATTTTTACAAGTATGGATACTGAATACAGGTTTATAAATAATTAAACAAATCCATCGGTTTTGTAATTCTTGCAACCAATGTTCCCTCTAATTATTTTTCTCTTAAGTGCGGAACTGGTTTCCTTTCGTGCGCACTTTATTTCCCATGTGCGCAACTGATTCACGAGGTAAGCCATTTTGTGAGCATGCGTAGTTAGTGAGCTACCATCTCCGAAGGGAGTTTGGAAAGGAATTGCCACTTCCAAACCACTGTAATTCTTTACTAATCTGCATAGAAGGTGCATCTTACAACACTGTTTCCAAACACATAGGTTTAAAAAACAAATATTTTATATGTGATTATAAAGAGAATGCATCAACCAGTTCAAGAACTCAAGATATGCCACCATAGCTAGCAAAAGTACTCCTGTGCAGAGAAAAAAGTGTGCTTTATGCCACTGGAAAAACACTCATGTGTATTACAAAAAAACAAATATTGCATTTTGTAACTGATGTGGCTATTAAAAATCAGACCAAATACAATATTTGCAGATGGAATAAAGGCAACTAAAAGGAATGTGTCAGAAAACATGCCAATAGGAGTTCAAACGCTACTTTGATGAAGTAATTCAGGGGTCATGAGAACATGCCTCTCATAATTTGTGTAAGCATGATAATTGCATCAGAATAACTGCACCACAGAATATGATAATCAAAATTCCCTGGCTTCTGCTTACTATCCACATTATGTTGTCCTGTGAGTTACTCAAAACCAGCCTTACAGCTAAGAGACATATACACCACCCATTTTTAATCCCTAAAAACAGAAACATTTGCCCAATAAAAATGGGAAACAATGAACACATAGGAACCAACCCCTGGCTTCTGCCAAAAAGCTCCACTGATATTTGTTCTCATCAGTGACCAGCAGAGCAGTGGCATAGGAAGGACCTCTAATAATATTTCTGACCAATCTCAAGACGAATTTTAAGGGCAAAGAACATCTTTTGATAAGCATGAAGTATCCCTGTTGGCAAAGTTAATTACTTTTTTTCTCCCTGAAAAATCATTTCAATCTAAGTAGGAAGCACCTTCTTATCAGAGCCTTGCTTGTAACAATGACATAGATGTAAAATGACAGGGCACATAATACAGCCTATAGTTTTGCCCACCCTTCTTTACCACAGCCTAGACAAAATTCAACAAGAGATTTACTGAGGTTTCTTATAGAGCCCCGTTAAAGTGAATCATATAATGTATGCCTTTTAGGTTAACAGCATCAATGCTCAGAGGTACAACAGCTTGAGAGTCTTCTTCTGTAACTAGGGTCCCCTCTGTAATTCATTGTTATCATCAAACAAACACATTTTCTACACTGTACTGCCAAAACAACTGATTTGGTTTTTGAGAGTTACTGATTTGTTCATCACCCCCAAGGAGTGTTCTCCTGTGCCCCTTCACCCTTATCCTTTTCCAGCTCCTGTGTTTGCCTCCAATACTAGTTGACAGGGCACTGTAAAACGTGAGAGATTGTAGCAGTGAAACGCTCATTGGGATATTTGCAAACCCATAATACTTTGCAAGTGAAACATATTTAGTGCCTCACCATGATATTATATGCATTTTAAGAAAATGTCATGCATCTGCAGGTAAACAATTATTTTGCAGTGCACACAAGATAGTTTGCAACCTATTTCACTCTTATATTGTTGGGTAGGATTATACAATTGATAAGTGAAATCATTATTCTATAGCATTGAGTTACAATATCATTGGTTAAGGTTTATGCCCAATGCAACTCTGAACACTTTGAAAGGATGCAGATTGTGTGAAAAGCATTCTACTGTCTGAATATCCATTGCCCTAATACTATAGGCAAGTAATACCTGGCATAGCCCATGCCCATTATCCCTTGCAGGCCAAGTAAATGATATTGCAATGTTGCTCTCCACATAGAGTAATGTTAGCAATGCTAAAGTAGGAATCTGAGTATGACATTGGTCTTCTCAAATTCCTTAGAGGGCAAATTAATATTTTTAGTTTTATAATGTGTTAACATGCAAGGGACCACTTCAAAGAGCTTGCGTGACATACGTACTAAGAATAGGAAGCATGGGGTGAAGTTACACATCCAAGTAGCCTGTTTACCTACAGTCAGTATCTGATATTTGAGATGGTAATTAGGTTAAAAAGTGTGGGTGATGCTTTCATTATTAATATTATTAGTTTATTTATTGAGCGCGGACCTGGCTTCGGGAATCAACAGTGCTTTGCAATCGTAGGGGGAATAACACAATGAGCGAAGCAGAGAAAAGGGGAGTGGGAGCTAATGGGGGAGGGCAATGGTGGGCAATGTGCAGCAAGGGATCTACAAAGAACCAGGGGAGGAGACAATATGGGGCAGATCAGAGTCCCAGGTACAGTGGGGAGTGTAGGGTTTGTGGACGTATGTGTTACAGAGGAGCCATTCCTTGAAGAGGAAGGTCTTGAGCTCTTTCCTGAACTGTAGCAGCAATGGGGTAAGTCTGATGTTGACGGTAGGAGGTTCCAGAGTCTTGGAGCATAGACAGAGAAGGATGTTCTTCTAGTTTTTTCCTTCCTGCTCCGTTGGTGTTCAAACCTTCACATTTCCTTACTTCTGGTGGATTGCAGTCCTCTGGAAATGCCGAGTTTCTCAGTGAGGTAGCTTGGGGACTTCAGGGAGACAGCCTTGTAGATGATTCAACATGATTCGAAGATGATACACCCTTGCATATTAGGGTAACGTAAACGAGCTACACAAGAATATCATGACTAGTTCGTTATTTTAAGAGAAAGCAACTGTCAGGTAATTGCTGTGACTTGTGCCTCAAAGTTTTTTTGTATAGGTGAGAATTGTCTGTGTGCGCAGCTAAAATTCTTCTGAGCGGCACATAGAAGGAAGCTGGGCAAGCGCACATGCGCACAGCTTAGAGTGAACATTGCTTGCAACTGTATTGGTTTGATGTATTCTGCTCGTACATGAATGTCCATGATTTTAAGAGATTGACTCTATAAATTCCATCAGGAAAACCCCCTTTGGGTCTGCCAACGCGTGTTAGGGGAATGCTCTCATAGGAGAAAAAAGAAAAACTCGGCTTCCAGACAGTCTGTTACTTCCCAAAGAAAGTGAGATGTTTCATCTGTCCAACCACTGGAAGCGGAATCTCCTTAGTATTGGTCGCGTTTCGGTGGTCTTAAACTGCCACCTTCATCAGGGCGGAATCATAGTATCCTAGTGGGGTAGTGGAGCAGTCTCTGTGGCCGTGAGACTGAGCCTGCACGCTAGCCCCTGTTGTCCAGACGGTCTGGCAGCGAGGTAGCTTAGACACCTGGTATGCCTGGTGAATTATTTTGCTTAACTTTGCCTGGGGATGTGGAGTCCTCTGCGTAGTGATTATCCAGGTGGAAGAGGAGCGGATAGTAACTCGTGGCTGCTTTTCGGCGTGAGTCCGCTCTGTGTTGCAGGTGCTTGGAAGAATGCACCTTAAAAGGTTGCTGTGTGTGCCCACAAAGTGCTGACTTCTGGATGAAGCGGGCGAATGAAAAAAGCTGTGTGTCATTCCTTTGCCGGCGGCGTCAGTGAACAAGTGTAAAACTGATTGGAAGAGCAGGGGCACTAAAGTGATGTTGACGATGTCTGGTGTGCCAGGGATCTATCCTGTGACAGTATTTGGGATGTTTTCAAGGAGGAGAGAGGGCATTATTGCTAAATGTCTGTCATTAAGCCAGGAGCAGTGATAGTGTCAGAAAGGTGTGATCAAGGAAGCTCCTGGGAGACTGGGAATGGACCTTAAGACATTTGGAGTACATTCCTTTAGAAGATGTGTAGCATCTGAGGATGCAAGGCTGGGATTTAGCAGAGCAGTGTTGCAGACATTCAGCAAGGGAGTGTGAGCGCTAACATATTGTTTGTCTCTTAGACGATGGAGACAGGAGGAAACGCTGGATTTGGGACCACTCCATTGTGAAGTGGTTGGGAAATCATGCATACAATGGTGGTATTGGAGACAGCTGGGGTTCTCCTTGAAGAAGGGCTAGCTCATATAGTAGGAGCATTGGGCAAATAAATGGAGCATCACATGCTATTATTTGTAAGAAACCAAAAAGGGCACACTTGTTAAATATACACCTGTGTGAAAACGACCTCATATATACAGAGGACAGGGCTGGAAGCTATGAAACATATCAAAAAGGATTTAGAGATGATCAGGTGCTGTGGCCAGAGATCCCGGTGGTATGGATTCATGTAATACCCAGGAGCGTGTACAAGAGGTGCGAAGAAGCCAGTTTTCATTGTTAGGCCAGGATGTAAATCAGTAGAGAGGCATCCTGTTAATTTGGACGTGTATATGTTATATAGATGGTTGCACATGAAGGTACTTAGTTTGAAAGCTGTGAGTATTTTAGGCGAGGTTGTGTTTGTCATTTCTGGTGAGAGTGAGGGAGACATTTAAGGAATACCTAAAAGAATCTTGAAGGCATTGAGGTGGATCAACAGAACATTGTCGGGAACGGTTCTGCTTGGCACCAAGAGGGTCACAGCAAAGGACATTTTATTAAAAAATATGTTGAATGTTAAGAGATGTTTTGGTTGTCAATTTCGGTGTAAGGAGAAGAAGTAGTGTAAACTTTGTAGAGGAGCAGGTGGATGCCTTTTCCCTATCTCCTGCCCCCTGGCCACCATCATATTGGAACAACATAAGTGCTCCATGTAGGACCCCATGTGTTGTCCTTATACCTCATCGAGTGTATGAGAGACGATTTGCACTCAGGCAACCATATCGAAAGTACCCTCGTACTGAACGAGTGGAAGGATGTCAGCACGTACCTTTGGACATCATGGAGCGCTGAGTGAAATCTGATGAGGGCAGAGTGATGTCATGAAGAAGATATACAACGACACACTTAAACGATATGAACATATTTAAGAGTAACAATGTTACTGCAGTGACAACAGAAACATGTACGTAATGATAAAGTAATCATATATAAAAAGATAAAGTAACTTGCTGACCAATAAGTGTAAATATGAAGTAACACAAGGTAGATGAGACATATAGAAGCTTGCTATAGAGGAAAATATGACTTGGCAAGGGCGGCCATAATAGGAAGTTGGACGTCGGCTTGTGTTAAGTTTCAATCCAGCTACCTCAGAGACAAACTAGGGATTCTGAGTCTGGAGACATTGAAGAAATAGGGTTGTGTGCAAAATAAAGAGAAGTCTATGTTGGGCTGGGATCAAGAGGAGGCAGACTGATAAGCCATGTACATAAGACTAATTTCTCTTAGAAGAAAAAAGAATATATTTGCAAAAGCAGAGTATTGGACAATTAACAGTGGATAAGGTCTATACAAGATGGAGTGAGCAATTCTCTACAGGCCAAGAGGTGCAAGAATACCCAGTGCAAGTAAATCAAACAGCAGTAAATAAGAGGTCGAAATGGACACATTTGCGCCTCCCCACATGTGATTCTGAAGTTGAAATCAAGGTCAATTCATTAAGCTTCGGATAAAGATAGTAATGTGCTTACACTCCCTCAAATGTCTAAGAACAGAGAGCAGACTACAAGGTCAACTACAGATGGGAAACGTTGGCTTGGGGAGTAATCTGATGTCAGTCGAGTCACTCGAGTACCTGGGTTTTGTTTCGCTTATATGCTGCTAACAAGTCGAAAGTCCAAGGTTGGGTGAGAATGCCAACCAATCAGAGGGTCTATGGGGCAACATGCTATACAATGTCGCATAGACAAATCTGCTGCCATTTACTCTGATATAATCAGTATTATACTTATTTAGAGGTAGTTCGAGGCGTGCCTTGCAGATAAGGGCAGCCAATGAAGTACTAACCCCTATGTATACCATAGGTACATATGTCCCCTTAACTAGCCCTTCCCTTCAATAGGTTTTGCAGTTTGCCATGTAGGATGATGACATAGATGATACATATTCGGGGAGATAACCGCTGTATAATCAAGTTTGTGTGTGAGTGTGCAAGCATCAGTCCGTTGTTCGCCAGTTTGCCTTACTTTATTAAATTGATAATAAAGTAGTATTTTGCCATATTTTCTGAATCTGTCTGGTTATTTGGTCTGAAATCTGTATTGGTAATTCCATCTAGCACAAGAGACGCTTCAAGGTACAAGTGCACATTTTGGTAGCATAGGATGGTTCAGCTCTAATCGACCTAGGCCCAGATCCAGACCTTTGGGATTTTGGCTGCTTCCGCCCTTAGCCAGAAGACCGCAGAGCTTCCTGCGTAGAACAGCATGTAACATAACACATGTAAGAAGATACGGTTAACAGGTCCCTCTTAGATGAAATTCATGTCTGGTCCCAGCTATTGCCCCGCGGACTGAAGACGAACTGCTCGGTTGAGGGATAGTCGATACCGAGGGACCTGAGCTGAGCCATGGATGTAAGTAGAACATTGAAGGTGGCAAAAATTGGGGGAGGGATTCTGTTGTAAATAAAAGGTGTAAAAGCAACAGAATTTTTATAGATCATGAAGAAGAGAAATAGATATATCGAATCCTGAGGCAAGGCCAAAGAAGAGTGCATATCAAACTCCAAGACGGAGTAACAAATGAGATGAGATACATTTACTAAAGGAAGTAAAGGAAGGCATACGAAGGAAACATGTATTAAAGTGCACATGTGTATGGGGTTATACTATGTCAGTATAAACCTGTGTTGTGTTTAGATTAATAGATATAAAACGATAGTAAAAACATTTTTTACTAGATTTTTTTATCAGAAGATTGACATCAATTAGGATAAAAATTAAAGGAACCTAATAAGTAAAGAAGAGATTCTTAAAATATCAATGATAAAACAACAATATACTAAACATTGATAGAAAGCATATACGAAGGAACAAACAGAAGATTGTTGTATACATTTTAAAAGTGGTTAAAACAATTTGATTTTTGGATAATAAGCAGTGATTGAGGGTGCCTGTTGAAATTGATCAGTGTGGTATATTTGATAAAGTAAAGCGATGAATAAAAGGTCAGGTAAGTAGAGACAATCGAGACTTGTCATCATGGGGGGCACTCCTCTTCTACACGTATGCAGAACATTCCCAAAATATTCTGCCAAATTAAGGAATTATCATTCGGAGGGTGTTTGTGGCATGACCAATAAGACACTCATGCATTGACCTCAAGAGGGTTTGTTGTCAAAAACAGTATTGCGACATAGGACAACACATTTACATGCTACATATAAGGGAAATAAATTACAGAAAAGGTTGGCTGTTTTTGAGTTAAGAAAGATGTACCAGAGTGAGAAAGAAGATCCAGCTGAGAAGGAGTGCATGCTTAATCAGCATAAAGGGGAGGATGTAATGCCTTCAGGTCCCCTTTCCGCTCCTGAAAATAAGAGCGTAGATACAGAGGAGAAGGAATTGTATCCCTTAAAGGAATTGAAAGCACCAGCAGGCTATTTTAATACAACATACAAGCCCCCTGCTTATAACAATGAGGACAATGTGGAAGAGAGCAAAAGCTGAGAACGTGAATATATATTGATACACGTGGAAAATAAATGGTGTGATAAGAGGAAGGATAGTCAAGATAGACAGACGGAGATAAAGGAAGTAGCAAGGAAACAAAGATATAAGGGACAAAGCCAAGGGAATAACAATAGTACAAAATGAATGGATGGGAGGACAAATATTACTTAAGCTGGACGATAAAGTCATTGATGGGGTTTGAGAAAGAGAAGAAAGAAAAGGAAGAAGCGAGAGCATATAAATAAGAAAAGGAAAGAGAAAGCAAGGGAAGAACAAAGTAGGTACGACTTGAGGAAAGTAAAGGAGAGACTAGAGGAGAAGAAACGAGAGGAGGTAGAAGCACAAAGAATGAAAGTACATAGGTTGCAAAGAAGGCAAGAGGAACATGAATTAAGAGAGATGAGGAGAAGGGAAGAAGAAATGAACAGAAGTAGGGGATTAAAAGTGGACGAGAGAGCGTATCTTTGTCATAGAAGCATAGTGCCGATTGAAGCACAAGAGCGACTTGAGGAACAGAGAGGGTCACAACAGCCCTGCCGGAAGCTGCAAGTGATACCAAGAATACCACCCTGGGCTGACAAGCATGAAGTAGAAAACATAGGGAAAATAATTGGGGATTTATATGGGCAAATGAGGGATGAAGAAGGGCATAAAATCCAAGAGAATGTTGAAGGATCTCTTTCGAGGGAAACAGGAGGTAGACCAGATGACGTCTTAACAGACGAGCACAGAAAGCTGTCTTTAAGCAGATTAGATCTCGAAGATGTGGAGAAAGGTAATAGTCATACAAGTTGAGGCATAATGATGTCCGATGAAGAAAGGGAAGAAAACGAAAGAGCGCGAAAGGAGAGTGCATGCAGATTTTCAAAAGATTGGAGTGTAGCGAAAGGGGTAACATTTTCAGATCCAGAAGACCCCAAAGAAAGAACAGAATTGACAATGTAAACTGAGCGACCACAAGCATGATCGTGCAGGGGATGTATACCTGCCTTATCTAAACAGATTAAGGGCACTACCAGGATGGAGACAAATGGGCAGGACTATCCCCAGCTGGAAAACAAGAAGTGTAGGCACGTATGATTATGGACCAGGATTTTCACAATTGCCATTATTAGAGAAAGGGGAGGACAACCATAATATCTTTCATGGCCACAAATGGATAAAGACAATTTAAAATGTAAGTTGCTGAGTTTAACTTCAGGTTTGGGAAAATGGATTTATGAGTTAGAAAGAATGTCATCTGGAATGACGTTAGCCATAGGTGACATAAAAAGCCTGTTAGAGCCATTATAGGGTAGAGGGCTGATGACATTTGGAATCGAGCAGGATATGCAGGTGTGACTGCACAAAACACGACACATGATGGAGCACCATTTAAAAATTGCAGAGCAGATGTATGCGGGCTCTCATAGCACAATATCCGGATACATCAGATATGGGCGTGGTTATGACTAATCAAATGGATGAGGATTAAGACCCTGTTGCTTTATTTAAGATATTCAAGAGAGATGGCACCTTGAGACGAGAGAACCGTGGGATAAAACAGTGGCGTTATTTTACCACATTTTGTTACAGGGACTGCCCGAGCCAGTGCAATGGCAGATGAAGAAGCAGGTGGGAATGGAAGCGAAACCATCCAGTTGACAATTGTGCATCACTGACGATTGTTATGAATAACAAGAAAGACGAGAGAAGAAAGCAGGAGTAGGCAAAGTTATTTCAGAAGAAGTTATCAAAATAAGCCATAGAGGAATTAGTGCCAAAGAATAATGAGGGTGTCAGGAGAGGCGATCAGAGCAGCAAAATAACGTAGTGTACCACAGTACAATTCTTAGCCAAGAGGAAGAGGGAATGGGCCTAGAGGAGGAGGGCGAGGTGGATTTCAGAACACTCAGGGAGGAGGAGAATTTAATAGCGGGCAACCGCAACAATGCTGAAATTGTGGGAGAATAGAATACATAGCCAGAACATGTAGAAGCAGAAGAGGTATGCAGCAAAATTGGCAATCTCCAAGAGGGGAATGGGATATGTTCCGCAATATAATACAGAACCACAGAAGTATTATGCAAAAGATCACACATAGACTCGGACCCGTGCACCGCAATTACAGCAGACACAGAAAGCGCCATTGCAAATACAGTCACTACAAGGACAAACTCAGCAAATTCAGACACAACAGGCCATGATACCATAATGGAATATGAATAAAGCAGTGAATCAAGCGCCCGCACCCAAATTAGGGAGTTTGACCATGGCAGGAGGAAATCCTTTCACAGGTACAAGAATGAATTTATATCCACAATAAGATAGCCCGCAGAGTGACCTGATGTGTTCAGTACTATCTGTGACACCAGACCTCCAAGAGGAACCAAGAGCCAAGGTGACGATAGGAGGCAGGACATTTTCTTTTCTTGTAGACACTGGAGCAACTCGTTCCTGCGGCAGTGAGGGAAAATATCCAATGTCAGGTATTGCCATGAATGCGCAGGGATTTTCTGGGATGATGAGCTTAGTTCCTTCCACAGACGAATAACAATTCTCTATAGGATAACGCGATATGTTAATGCCATTACTATATTGTAGGCAGACACCAGTTAGGATATTAGGGCATGACTGAATGACGAAACTTAACATGACAATAGGCCTCATTAGAAGTTTGGCAGTAGCCTTGCCGGTAAAACCGGCAGGCTGCCGCCAAACTTCAGAAGATTTCAGGTGCCCGCAAATGGGCAATTACTGGGTCATTATGGCCCTGCTGGACTCGCCGGAACGAATGCTCCCCA
This sequence comes from Ambystoma mexicanum, assembly GCF_040938575.1. Classification (NCBI taxonomy): domain Eukaryota; kingdom Metazoa; phylum Chordata; class Amphibia; order Caudata; family Ambystomatidae; genus Ambystoma; species Ambystoma mexicanum. The sequence continues at coordinate 794,098,104 of NC_090927.1, forward strand.
TTCCAATTTGAGCCCCATAGGGATCAATGGAAATTGGGAGTTCGGATGCACCGGCACCGTTATAAAGATTGTCATCTCTACGGGGATACCTGATATAGGGATTTCTCAATGGATACCTTTTCGTAATGTCTCTCCGTGGAATAGGCTCCATCACTCGTGTTGTGCATGTCGCGATTTCCGGTTTCCAACATATAGGAAGAATGGGGGTGGGACTTCCAGCAGAGGTATTCAGCTGCTCCTCTACAACATCCTAAAAGGGCAGACGTAATTTCTCGTGCAAACAAAGTTGCAGATTTAGAAGCCAAAAAGGCAGCCTATTTCCCCAACCATAATTACTAATTTTGGAATAGAAAGTGTTAAACAGATGGCAGGATGATGCATGTTGGTAAAGGAGGGCTTCAACATGCTGTCTATTGTCCAGTTAATTGAGATACACGGTTGAGCCCCACAAGAAGTGCAGGATTTATGGAGAAAATGGGGGTGCTCTATAACCCTCACAGAAGCAATTTGGAGGCAGGATAGCACTAGAAAGCCAGTTATGCCTCTAGCATTATTGAGGGTAGTGCTTGAGCAGCTTCACACCACAGCTCAAGAGAGTCTTGCTGCTACAATTGCAGAAGATTGGTTTTCCCCAAATATTCTGGAGCATGTGGCACAGTTTATTGTAAATTGCATTGTGTGCCAGAAATGTACAGCAGGGCACACTGTGCAAACAGTGAGAGGAGCAATCCCTAGATCCAATGGCCCATTTCAGCACCTACAAATAGATTATGTGGATATGCTGCAGACATGCAACGGCTGCAGATATATGCTGGTCGTGGTATGTCCTTTTATTAGATGGATCGAGGCAGGTCCATTCACGCACCCTGATGCCACAAGCACCACCAAGTTCCTTGTGCATGAGGTATTCCCAAGATGGGGTGCGTGCGAGGTCTTGTGGTCTGATAATGGACCGCAAATATTTCTTCTATTAGGCATTAAGCATAAGTTTTCCTCAGCCTACCATACACAGGCGAATGGCGTCTATGAGAGATTAAATGGACTGTTAAAAGAGAGGATTGCGTAAAGAAAAATGACTTTAAAGAAGGGATGGCTACATTACCTACCCCTTGCCATATATGCTCTAAGAAATCAGCTTTGCACAGATCACCATCTAACTCCCCATGAGTTGATGAGTGGACGCTGCATAAGAACCCTGCTTGCTCCTCCAAATAGGCTAAAAACTGATGCCCATATTGTAGCGAAGACATTAGGTGATGAGATGCATGCTCACCTAAAAACAATGAATGCAAGTGTTTCTTTGATGTCTCAATGGTCAAGAACCGGAGAGAGTAGTCGAAGAGAAGTGATAGAGATAGCTAACCCATTGATTCAGAGGATTTATTGAAACAACCCAGCCTATACCCAGAGGATGAGGTGCTGGTACGAAAGTTTGTACACACTTATTGCCCCGCTTTGAAGGACCTCATGAGGTGGAAGAAAGTTCCACCACAGCTGCTAAATTAAAAGGAAGATGAGTTTGGCTGCATTTGCAGGACATTCAATGATATAAAGAAGAAACCCTGACCTCTTAGCTACGAACGATGAAGCAAGAGAAGAAGTTCTGCATACACAGACTTGTTCAATTACCAAGAGCAAAGATAGGGAAAATGAGGAGCACAGAAACGCTTCAGATTAAGGACTAATCTCTTTTAACATTTGATAAGAAATAGACTTGCAGGTATCCTGGAACATTTTAGATAGGTCAAAGAGACAATGTTTTAATGCACCAGAGCTGTAAGGAAAGAAGCACACTTCAACTCATATGTTACCCATTGTAATAACAATGCACACATTCTTGTATGCTATGTTTACATATATATTACAGTCTTATCCAGCTCTATTAAGGAGACATGTGAACATTGTAACATTTCTCAGCAACCCTAAACAGAATTACATTATTTTCAGAATAATGATAGCAATTATTTTGCAGTTCTTGATATACAGGTGTGATCCATAAAGAATTATAGAGTTATATATTCAGAGTCAAAATAAGATGAGACAGTTTCAGAATATAAGTGGCTTCATGGAATAATAATTGTGATATCATTCTTTGTTATGATTTGTGTTTTCCTCCTCCTTATTATGGTATTTAGACATGTTATAAAAACAATACACATATGGTGGGTGACAATGAAACATTTACTATTGTCCTCAATAAAAGTACTACAACAACATTTTTTATAATGTTACGAGGCATCAATTTTGATTTAAATTGGATGTTGGAGAAGAACATGAAGATATAAATACATATCTTGATAATTCGACACATTAAAAAAATAATTTATGGTATCAGCACATGAAGGAGGTGGGAGAGAGAACATCAGATGAAAGCTGCTTCGTCTGCTTAATACCAAATGCCATGAATGCAGTAAGGACAGTTATTACCAAAGAAATGCCTGCACATGATGCAAAATGTCTGTTATTTAGCAGCATGTACAACCAGAGGACAATTTGAAGGAAAATGGGCAACTTTACTGTGGTGATCAAGAGGGACATTTCCATATGAAGATTCTTATGTGAAAACAAGGAGGATGGAAAGTGGGATGGGGTGGACAGGCAAAAACACGTATGCATCCATCCCAAATTGGAGAACAAATAAAAAGTGTTGAGATGAAGAGGATGGACTGCTCAGATAGGACTGAAAGATCAGGAGAACCAGGATGCTGGGAGTGACCTCGGCTTTTGGTGTATGAGCGTATTGTCACGAGTATCGGATGGGAAGAAGAACTATTGTCTTGCCCTGCATACTTAATGAAGAAGGAACCAGTAAGCAAAGTGCAATTTGTGAATGATAGATGCCTAGAGTCATGGGCCAAATACTCTAAGTTACTAACATTGGTCGATAACGAAGCACGAGTAACTATAATACCACTAAAGAATGCAACAACATTTTTCAAGAATAAAGGCGTGTTTCTGGTTGGGAAAACAAAGTATGTGGACAGACAATTTAGGTTCCAGGAATGAATGGAGGAACTGCAATATTGAAGGACCGATATTCGGCCTGTGGATCTAGAGCTTACATGCAGTTGCCTGAACATTGGGAAGGAGTATGCTCCATTTTAGTAATACATGTTTCAGCATTAGCGATTCCTCAAAGTGACCTCAATATCAATGGATCTCCAAAAATGAAAAATCACCAGAGGAGTAAGAGATTGTTCAATTTTTGCCAGCTGAAAAAGGGAGAACCATTTCTCATCAAAATCAATAAAGATCTATGATGATATTCCAGATGAGCATACACTGTTCAGCAAGACAGCAATGAAAATGACATCTGTATTCATGCCAGGAATCCAGACTACAGTGAACGCCAAGTGGCTGCAGATCACCAGATGGGAGCTGTCACAGACAATCAATGCAACAATAAAAAGATTTAATGCAATCAGAGGAGAATGTAGAGCACCAGGCTGTTGACTCTTCAGAAGAGGTATGTCCTGGACTTAATTACAGCAATGGAAGGAGGCGTGTGTGCCAAGTTCGGCCTTCTTGCTTTAGATCTATACCATCCCATGATGGAGAAAATGGAACCCTGATGGAAGAAATAACTGTGCGGTGTCCAGTTAAAGTACCAAATATAAAAGGATCGAATGCCAAAGGGTCGACTCAATTTGATCTAAAGCAAAAGGGTTGAATTTATTTTAAATATTTTTTTTAGGGTTTCTGTTTTCGAAAAAAAGTGTTTTTTACCACAAAAAAGGGGGCTTGGGGTGGACCCCCCCACAAAAAAAATTTAAATTAAAAAAGTTTTAAAAAAATTCGACCCTTTGGTTTTCGGTCCTTTTGATTCGACCCTTTGGTCATTCGATCCTATGCATTCGAAACTTTGACCTAGAACCTAACTGTGCTGATTACCCTGAATACAAAGATAGAAGATGAAGCTGATGAGACAGCAGAGATGACTGGTTTTCATTTCTATTATCGTGGATTCCAACCTGGCTGGTGAATGTTTTCAAAATACTCAGAGCAATATTAATGTTGATAGTGCTAGGATTTTCTCTCACAAGGATCATCTTGGGACAGTGTCAGAAAACAGCAAAGAAAGCAATTGTGGTGAAGATAATGATTGATATAGATGCCGGAGCTGGTGAAGAAATGCAAAATGAGAAAAGTACCTGTGAGAATATAAAGAAATGTCCCCTGGGACCTCCAGGAACAATATTTTACTACCCTAAGGTTCATAAAAAATATGAAGGACATTGGATATTCTGTCAACCATCAGGAGATTGCTGTCACATGACCTGGAGTGTGGATGAACATTTAAAGAATGCAGGTCACCTGAGGGGGGGGTGACAAAGATATGGATCACAAAGAAACGACAGTGTGACGAAAAGATGATGGAGATTGAAGAGGAAAATATGGTTGAGGACTCGACTATTAGGGGGAATGTAGAGGAGCAGCTGGATGTTGTGGGATGTCTCAACCCACTAGTCCACGCCCTGCAACATTACTGTGCATTGCTGGCAGCAGAAGCATCAGAAATGGCCGCCGGAAAGCATGCTGCTCGCTAAAAATCACCAGAAAGTGCGCTGTAAAAATCTGAAAAAAAGGCCGCCATCCACTTTTGCCTATGTCAGTGGTACTGCCAAAACCCACTATTGGGCTACCCACAAAGTTGCCTGAAATCACTTGAAAAAGCAATGCTGATTGCCAAAAAGAAACACAGAGCTGTTTGGACATCTGTTTTCTTGATTGTCAAAAATGTGCAAAAATCATGGCTAACAAACCACCTAAAAGATCCAACCTCCTTGTTGGGTGTTCCACATTATTCTACTGCAAGAATCCACATAAATACAATGTCAGCAAGAATCATATGTTGTCAGAACAAAATCCTCTTTTAAAGATACTTGATGGAAAGAAAGCTGACAAAAATGGGTGCAGTACCGTTACTCGCCTCCGACAGGTGCTGGCGATCTCTAATTCTGACAGGAGAACTGGTGTTTCAGAAGTTAAATATGCCAAAGAAGAGAATTCCATCAAAATGCCATATAAGAGTGCCACACATTGATTTTCATGTTGAAAAAGACTGGAAGGAAAGATATGTTTGCTTATTTGAAATTTATAAATGTATTCTTTTCACAAGGAACTATGTTACAATTGACCAGAAGGTAACCTGATTCAGTTAAAACTTCCAAGAGGCCTTCTTCCCCTGAGAAACTCGCACCTTGTTCATTCCCACCAAAAGGAGGATATCGCATTGGCATGTTAATCAGGAGGGTAGGAGATTTCCTCTGCTGCCCGGAGAAAGAAACAATGGGTTCCCTGGGCTAAATAGCAAATGCTAATTCGGGTGTAACTGACAAACAACTGCTCTGGCAGGAAGGCAAGCCATGTGACCCTCTGACTCAGCCCAGCTCTGGGGGCGAGCCAGACTGAAAATGTGGATTGAAGTTGGAATAAATGTATGTTTTAGAAAAATGCTTATGTAAAGTGTACTGAACTGACAAAAATATGAAACTTAGAGATTGTTAAAATGAAAAATTCGCTCACAGTTTAAGACTAAACTGGAATCTGTGTGATGTTCTGAGACTGAATCCCAGAAATGATTCATATTGTAGCCATTGTGTTTATGTTAGGAACATGAAAAATTACAGAAATGTGCCCAGACGGGATTTGCATGCATTTATAAAAATTGGTGCAGAATTAACATTGAGACACCAACCAAGAGCACGAAAAAGTTGTCATTTCTGAACCAAAGCTTGTAGGAACATGGGACTTGAACAGAGACGTTCCTTAATTAATCTGTGATGTGCATATGTAATATCAACAAGTTGTGCATCTTGGAAATATGTTTTGTGGGTAAAATAGATTTCCTAAGTAAAATCAAAGGGGAGGGATTTCCTTTGGGCCATAAACACGGTGTCACTCTGACTCATATGACACACTGCTCCTGTCTCAAATCAGGAGAGGGGAAATTCTCTGACCTATCAGATCCTTAGAGGGTTGGGCATAGATAATCAACCTCCCCACCCACTTTGGAAATGGATAAATAGGGACTGCTGAGGACAGACAGGAGACACACACTTTCCACTCATCAACTGATTTCTTGGTGAAGAACCCAGCAGGAAGATGCAGGCTTCAGACATAGATCCATAAACCAGACTCTAGAACCAGACTCCAGAACTATGAAGCAGAAAGGCCCAACCCAAAAGCTGAACTCTTCTCAGCTGGCCTTCAGAATCTTAAGCAACCTGATTCTAACCCCTAAATTTTCAAGGGGCACCACAAAATCCAACAGCTTGGCTGAGCTGTTTTGCCATTCTAGCTAAGAACCCTGTGCTAGAACCAAGATCCAGATCCGCAGAGCAGAGCTGTAACCCAGAACCCGTCAGATCCAGTCCAAGAGGCCATGCAGACCAGAGTGCCTTGCTGAGAGCAAAGTCCAGGTGCCCTGAATCCTGTCCTGTGGCGAGTGAAGTCCAAACCTTTGACCAGACCTTTGACAGGCCCATTCCATTCCAAAGCCAAAGGAGTAAGTATTTAGTCTAGAACTGTCTTTAGTCATCTCATAGTTTAAAGTAATCCTATTCAATCCATTTCAACCTGTCCAGAACTGTATTATAAAATCTTGTGTCCATCCTGAATTCTTATCATTATATAGTCTGTGATAATTGTAGCGATAATCATCTGTGCGCTGATATTTTCTGAAGAAAGTCAAGTGTCCTGCTGCACAACAATCAGAGTGGAAGGCACCCTGTTCTGGTGGTTGTCCCATTGGGTATCTTGTACTTTCATAGCCCCTTAGTATAAATCCATATTGGTTCCTAAATCTTTAAAGCACATCTATCATTTTTGAAATCTTGACTCTGTTTCTGAAAAATCTACCTTCACAAAAACCTCTAACTTTTGAACTGTACATCCTAGAAACAAAATCTGAATGTCATTTTGAAGCTGACATCCCCAGCCTTCAAACAAACCCAAAACATTCCAATTCCTTATAGTTTTGCCGTAATCGTGGAAATGTTGCTGTGAATTTGCCATTTGGCTCAATTTCACTTCATAGAAAAACAGCTGTTTCTTGATTTGAACTTCTGAATTTCGTTTTCCATCTGCTAACCTTCTACAATCATTGCTAGTTTTGTCCTGAACCAATCCAAAGCAACTCTCCCTAGTTCTGAATCCCATTTAGCGAATTAAAGTCAATTTTAGCATTTTTTTCCATTCATTGTAAATCACATTTAAAAGCATTTTTACCTGTTTTTAAAATAATTACTGTTCTCTCTAAGCTTGCTGGGGGAATTGGGATTGAACTGCATTGTTGATTGATATTCCTGAAACCTGTGCGCCCTCATTCCACCTCTTCATATTGCATACTGGGGGGAGTGAGCAATAACAGGAGGAAAGGGTAATCATATTGTCCTTTGATTGAAGTCATATCAAGTTTTATTTCTTGTGTTGCATTCTTTCCTATCATTTCATTTTCTTGAACCATACAAAGTATTCTCCGATATATTATTTTTCCTATTCCTACTCCTAATTGATTAAAGAGATTGTTGATATTGTAATATTAGCCATTGCTGATCAGTGTTCATATTCATAAGTGTGATATTCAGATATTATTCATATTCATAAAGGTGTAATCTATATATTGTCCCATGCTTCAAATAAATTTTAATTTGCAAAACAAACCTACTTCTTGGCCAGTGAGGTCGGGGAGATTCAAAGAGAGGGGCGTTATATAAGGGTACATCATCCAGAATTAAAAGAACTTTGACATACAAATATATAAATAAGGGTTTCCATTGGGCATCCCATACTAGGCATTGACTTAGTTGGAGTGCTGGATTGAAATCACTTACAGATTGGGGGCTCGAAGCAGGACTTCTGGATTAGATCTACCAGTTGTGCACCTCAATACAGTGTGCTAACGGACAGGATACATACATCCTGTTGGGCTGCCACACTGGGTCACACTGTAAAAACACCCCTCAAAAGGGAACGCTCTAAGGAAACGGTCTGTTTTGCAAAATAAAACAATAAACTTCTGTAAGTCAGGAAGGAAATCAATTTCCAGAATGGTGACATTGGTAGACATCAAGATAGCTAGAGAGCACCTTTTACATAAGTTATTTGTGAGAGGTGAGTGGACTGAGCAGGACCAGAATGTGTGGTTGCAGGCAATCACACAACAGATCACTACAACAGGGTCAAACATATGGAGAGACCAGGGTCCCTTACATGTGGCCCTGAGGGAACTATATATGGCCCCTAAGGCCAAGGACGAGGTCAGCAAGAATGCCAGGATAGCAGCATATCTATATTTGTCTATTGGAGCCATACAGGATCAATATGCTGAAGGCCAAGATAGGCAACTGGTGGCATTAGAAAAGGCCCAATCTGATCTGGACTCTTCTGAGCAGAGGCTGCAGAGGAGCCATGAGTCAGAACATGAAAGCAGGCAGTACCTAGTTAAAATCAAAGAGGATATGGGTATCCTGCAGCAGGAGAAGGCAGACCAGGAAACCAGAATTCTGGCCTTGCAGAAGGAGTACCAAGAAGGTTTGGACTCCCTACTGCATAGCCAGAAAAAGCTGGAGCAACAACTGGATTTCAACAGGGCATGCACAGAGCAGGTAGTCACCCTGCAAAGCCACCTAGATAGAGAGAAGGCAGAGAGCAATACATTGATTTTGAAAGACCTGGATACCCAGACAGAGTTTGATGAAGAGCGCCAGAAAGCTGGTGCCCTTCAAAGGCAGAGGGATGACCTGGCGGCACAGAGGCAGGCTCTTACTCAGGAAAGGGAGACATTAGGCCAGGAAGTCTGCCACTTAAAAGGGAAACTGGAAGAAAATCACCTGGCCCTCCAGGGACTGGGTGACCTCCAAAAAGAGCATCAAACTTGTTAGAGCACACCAGGAGGGTGGAAGATGCTCTGGCAAGAAAGGAGCAAGCCAGTATGGACAGGACTCAGGAGGTAACCCTCCTGCAGCAAAGACTGGCCCAGTCCTCAAAGACAAACCAGGAAGCACAGAGAGAAAATGAGGCGCTCTGTGAGAACAATAATAGGCTCCTCAGACAGATAGCCATGCAAGAGAGACTGATAGAGACTAGTAAGGCCGTGATTGGGGAACAGAAAGCTCAGGTTCTTGCATGGCAACAGGGAGCAGGGGCTGATAGAGATGAGGTTTGCTGGGAAAGGGAAACGCCTGAGCATAACCTCAGGAACCTTAGTACCAGAGGCCTCCATCTCTCCCAGTCCCTGGACTCTGCCACCCCCATGTCCCCAGGCGCACATGAGCCCAGGGCCACAGGGATGGCAGATTACTATCCAGTTAGAAGTATGGGGCTCATAGATCAGCACCTCCCAGGTATGGATGGGCGGGCATCTGGTATGGGCACCCAAGTACTGTGAAGTTTAGTGGGGAACTCCAGGAGAATAGGCCCACTAAGGGCATCCTGAAAACCTCTGCCCAGTTAGGAAGTACCCATCAAATCCTGGGAGCAAGGAGGAATCAGAAGACTCCTCTGAGTGCGCCAGGACACAGGAGACAAGGTCCCCACATTCTGCCAGCCATTCCCAGGCTTGCAGAATCCGGGCAAACCTGGAAGACCAGACGGGCACCTCTGGGAGCAGTGCCTCTGAGTCAGAGGATGAATGGACCAGGGTTAATAATGTCCCCGCAAAAATATCGGCATGCAAAAAAATCACCAAAAAATTGCAGTTTTTTGTGGGGACATTATTACATGAACATGCGGGGACACCCCTGCAACCCCCAAATCTTTTTTTTTCTTCATGGGGAGCGGGGGTCACCCCCGCAACCCATGCTGCCCCTGTCCCCATATATATGGCCACCCAAATAATATCGCCACCACCTTTTCCCGGCGATATTATTTACGGCAACCATATATATGGGGATAATATTACCTGATACCGGGTTACCCGCACCAAGATGGCCAATAAGGCAAAAAGGGCCCTGCTTAAGGACCCCTTAAAACAAATTAAAGCAATAAGGAGTGTCATCACGCCTTATCATAAGAACGCTAAGTATTCCGTTTGGGAACACTTAGAGCTCTTTGAGCAAATGATGACTTTCCATTTGAAAGACAGCAGTAGCTGCATCCAGTATGTTAAATGGACATTCTCCAGTTTCTTTGCGGGGCTGGAGGACCAAAATCATTCAAGATGGTCGACATATAGGGCGGCCATCTTGAAGCATTTTTCTGTTCATAAGACAGCCTACAACTTGCAATGTGGGAGGATCAGGCCCCACAAGAATTTGTGCAGGAATTAAAGTGTGCCTTTGCACAGACTACCAGAAGGGTGCGCACGGACAGCAGAGAATTTGTTAATACTTTTTTCTATGCTCTACCAAAATACATCATGACCCAGCTAGTGAGAGATTTTCATGAGAAAAGATCACTAGACTCGCTCATTAAACAGGCCACCCGGATCTATGAGGTGCAAAAGCCCATCGATAACAAGAATGCTCAGAAAAGCCCCAAAACAACCAACTCCCCTGCTGCTGCTAAAGTGGCAGAGGTAAAGGTTGTCCCCATTTTGGATTTGGAGTGGGGGGGCCTAAAAACCTGCCTGCCCAGCAGAATAATTCCAAGCCCAGAAGGCCCCCGGGCCAGTCACAGACAGGGAGCCAAGGAGGTAGTCCCACAAATGGGATCCCTCACTCCCCCGACTATGTGAGTCCTCGCTACAAGGGGAACAGACCCATCCTGGGTTATGTATGGAGCCCTCCAGCCCAAGGGGGGTATCCAACCAGGCACCTAACCCAGGGAACTTCCCTCCTCACTTCCCCCAGGAGGGCAGAAATTCCCCAAATCCTGGGCAGAACTTTTTCCCAGGGTATTCACAAAACTTTCAACCACAAAATCATCCATCCTCCTTTCCCCAATTTCCTGAGCCCAGACAACCTAATCCGGGAGAGGGGAGGCCAAGGGTGGAGGGGTACCAAAATCTTCCCAACCCTGGATATTACCAGAGAAGGGATAGCTACCCTTCCTGGGATCAGCCCAGGGGAGAAAACAGAACCCCGTATCAGCCTGAGCGGGATTCACAGCTAGATCGCCAGGTCCAAAATATGGCACAGGATCTGGGTCGCATGCTGAGGGCTCAACAGAACCCTCAGATGGGCATGCCGGTGCAGAATGCACCAAACTCTGGACCTGGTGCTCCAGAACAATGACGGGGGCAGCACCCCGACAACGCACCGGTTCCCAGGGAGGAGGCATAAGGGGAAGAGGGGTGTAAAGCCTTGCAGGAAGATTCCTTCACCACTTGTAAAAAGCCCCTGTGAACCCAGGAACCGGAAACAAAATCTCCTTCCCCTGAAAGTCTGCCACACAAGGAGCAGAGGGGGGGAGTAGGAGAAACAAAGGATCCAAACAGACCCATTTTGTGGAGGAGGTACAGATCTTCCAATTTGAAGGAGAGGGGTCCTCAGAGGATTCTGGGAAAAGGATCTTCTCCTTCAGAGATGGGGAAACTCCTCCCAAGGAAAAATGGGTCCCAAAGGATTCAAATCCAGACTGGGTAGATGTGGGGACTGAGCTAGTTCCGCCCATCATCCCATCCCAGAACCAACAGCATCAAAATCCCCTGGTTCAAACCCATCCTGGTGACTGCCTCCAAAAAGGGGGGGGTGGCCCAGAACCGGTACCAGGGGAACTAAAATCTTCTCCCATCTCTATTTGCCACCTTATCTTTTCAGATTCCCTAGACTCCCCACAGAATTCTGCCCAAATCGCTTCTCTTTCAATGTCCAAAACTAAAAAACTCACCCACCATTTGTCCAAAAATGTACATTATCTGTGCCCCCTTGCGGAGAAGGATGGAAGATACTATGCCCCGGTACAAATACAGGGGTAGGTTACCATTTTGGCACTGGTGGACACTGGATCCCAAGCTACCCTTCTGTCCAAAAAGGCCTTTGATGAACTGAATTCAGGAAGGGGGTAGAAATACAAAATTCCTCTCACCTCTCTTTCTGGACAACTCAGAACTTTGATGGGAAGGACATTCCTGTCGAGGGGACTGCGGATTTGGAAATTAAAATTGGGCGACACAAGGAGAAGCACCCGGTCATAGTTGTGACTCCAGAGGGCCCCCCCTTGTTTACTAGGGAATGACCTCCTGCGAAGGTTGTCACCCCTAATAGATTGCGTAAACAAGGTCCTCTGGACCCAGACTAGCCGACCAATAAAATTGAAACAGAGTGTCAGCCATGTTAGTTTGAACGGCACATGCCACATGATTGAACAATAATCTGAACAAGTAGAATTTCACTTCCAGAACAATCAAATTCCAGACGTGACAGTAATAGCAGTAGGACAACAAACTGGTGATGGGGCTCCTCTCTATTTCTGAAAATAAACCTTCCTTCCAGTTTAAGGTGGCATTCCACACTGGAAGGAAACACTCTGAAATTCTTTACCAATCCACAATCAGACATTCCCACTCCTATAGTCCAGAAAGATGAGAAATCAGCTCAGAGCCTGGCTGATATTCAGCAAATTGGAGAGCAGTTGTTCATCCCTGTTCAGTAAAATGAAGGGAAGGACTCTGTTCTCGCCCGAGTGTGTGCAAATAACGGTAAGAGCTTCATCAGCGAAGCCATGTTCCGCCAACTTCCAAATGATTCAGCCATTCCCACATTCAAACTGATAGACAAATGGGAAATGGATCTGGAAACACCCAATTCCAAACATCTCCTGCCAAGCAGGTGTATGCTCAAAATCTCCATAGGCAACAAGAGCATAGTTCATAATTGTTGGGTCGTGCGAGACGTCACTGCCGCCTTTTACTTAGGCAGTGATATTCTCAATCGCTATGCCATTAGTTTGAAACTAATAAACTTCAAAGCATGGTCCCGATTAGCGGATAATCCCATGGGCTTTGATGATCCAGAGAAAGCATTTAGGTCAGCTCAACTGCTGCCTTATGCAGTTGAAATTCAGATTGGAGAGGAAGTCACCATCCCCGAAAGGAACTGACAATTCTCCCTGGAAGTGACAGTTAAAAGAGGACAGAAATTGAAAAACCCTGATGCCTATATTCATCTAAATGCTTCTCTCCAACAGCAAGGGTTGGGGGTAAAGCCAACACCTTTAGTCAATATAGAACATGACACCATTCCAATAGAGATGGATAACAGCGACTTAAAGAGTATCACTCTAGCCGCAGGCACCATTTTTGGAATGGCAGTTGATGACCAACATTTTTCCATTGATTTAGGAACTGTTAGGACCAATCCCCAAGGACTGTTTTGACGGTGACAGTGATGACAGCACAACACCAGACAGGATCTTTACCCGGCATGGGGGGAACTTCCTGGTGTACACTTCCTGCCCGTATGGCAAGGAAGATGTGACTTGTGACTTCAGGAGGGATGAGGTGATTTTCCAGGTCCATGAGGGCTGCCTCCCCCACCTGAAGCCACCAGTCCAAATCAGCACTTTGACCAGGGACTTCTACACCCAGCTGGAGGAGGCCGCTGATATAGCGAAACCAGAAGTCTTTCCAGGCTTCAGGCCGATGGTTGAAGAGAGAGTCAACCTAGATGATGCCTGTGAGACTCTGGAGCAGAAGAAAAAGTTGAAAAAAGTTTTCTTGGATTTTCAAGATCTCTTTGCGGTGGACTCATATGACTGTGGTTGCACCGACATCCACATAACAACAATTCCCACGGACCATGGCATGACTCCAGTGTTTGTGAAGCAATATCACTTGCTCTCGCATCGATGGAGTCCCTTACTGAAATAATTAAGAACCTTGAGTCCCGTGGGATAATCCATCCAGTCCACAGCACCTTCAATAATCCGGTGCTGGGGATATTGAAGCCAAACGGCCAGTGGGGACTCTGCGCCGACCTTAGGGAGCTCAACAAACGGGTCCATACTTCCCGATGGCCTCTTCCCTACATTGACCAAGGGCTGGCCCAGATCCACGGGTCACAGGAGATCACCTCAATAGACCTGACCAATAGTTACTGGACTGTACCTGTCAGTAGGGAGAACCAATACAAGCTGGCCTTTACCTTTGGGGGGGCAGCAGTACACATGGACTTGGACTCCCTTCAGATACATCAACTCCGGCATTGAGTTCAACATTTTTCTACATAAGGCCGTGCCAGACCTGGGTGAAAGGGGTAACCTGGCCTATGTAGATGATGTGCTCATTAAAAGCTCAACTGTCGAGGAACACATAGTGGAGATTTGTTATGTTCTGACACAGATGAGGTCTGCCAGAGCAAAACTTTCCTTTCAAAAGGCATAGTGGTGTAGAACCTATGTCAATTTTTTGGGGCATGAGATTACTCCCCAGGGCCTCTGTCCCCAGGAAAAGAAAGTGGAAGCCCTCCAGAAAATGAAAGACCCCACAACTCTGTGGGAACTCAGGAGCCTCCTTGGACTGACTAATTGCAGTAGAAAGTTCATTGAGGGCTATGCAGAGATCACCAGACCCCTGATTCATATTTGAAGGGGGGGGGGTCAAGTGGGAATGGGGTCCAGAACAATCTGAGGTAGTAAGACAACTCAAAAGAAGCCTCTCACAAGCACCTCGCCTAGCTTACCCTGTCAGAAACAAGGAGTTCTTCTTGGAGACAGGGTTCTCTAATACATGCTTGACTGCAGTATTATACCAAAAACATGACAAGGTCAATAAAGTAATCTCCTATGCGAGTAAAACTTTATCCTCTGTGGAGGAAAAATTCAACGATTGTGAGAAGGCACTCCTGGCAACGGTGTGGGTATTGAAGAATTATTGCCCGTTTATCCAGGGGAAACACATCATAGTGGAGACTCCACACCAGCCTCTGCAATATCTCCAGAGTGACAGAATCTGGGCCGGAAATGTGAGTAATTCCCAAATTACTTCCTGGATTCTGTCAATACAAGACTTTCCTGTGGAGGTCAGATATGGCCAAAATAAGAAGAGTCCCCTCTCGCAAAGTCTGGCTGACTTGCATGATTGTGCCAGAGAAAAGTCTAAAAATCAAGGACAACATGGAGGCATACCTTAATTCCCCACACAAAGTCTTTGAAGAAGACAAGTGTGAGGGAATGCCCACTGTCTATGTGGATGGATGCTCTTACCATGTTGACAACAACAGGGAAAAAGAACTTGTGGCTGGCGTAGGGAATGCATGGGTGAATGAGATCCCAGAACCCTCCGCTGGGTACAAGATTGGTCCCCAAAGTAGTCAAGTGGCAGAGTTGATGGCTGTGCATCAAGCCATCCTCACTGCTGTCCAACATCAACTCCACGAACTGGTCATAATCACTGATTCGGATTATGTACGGAATGCATCCGTGGAGCACCTGGTTAATTGGAAAACCAGAGGCATACTATGTGCTAATAACAAACCCTTGAAACATGGGAAGTTAATCCAAAATATTGATGATCTGGTCACCTTGAATGGGATGACCATCTACTGGAAAAGATCAAGGGTCATTCCAAAGTAGAGGGACCAGACAAAACTGGAAATGACCTAGCCGATCAGCTGGCCAAAACCGGGGCCATTCAAGGGGATCTAATTGAGATCGAGTCCCTGTTGGGGGAAATCCAGGTCACTGCTATCACTAGGTCCCAGACAAATGCTCACAATGACCTCTCAACTGCACAATGGAGTAAGGAGACCCCAGATGCTGATTTGATTATGGCTCAGAAGGGGGATCCAATAATTGGTAAGTTTTATCAACACATTTAGGACCCTGAGAACTTTCCCCTGATGGATACCAATTACATAGGGAAAGAGGACCTCAGAGTGTTGATGAAATGTCCAATAAATGTTCTGAATCCAAGACGGTTTGTTGGTAAGGAAATCCCTAGCTGGCCATGATCAGTGGGTGGTTCCTACCTCATTCCGAAGACTGATGTTAAGTCACGCCCGTGATGCGGCCACAGCCGGCCATAGGGGGTTTCATACAACACTTGAAATCTTAAGAGAGGTTGCATACTGGCCACACATGGGGCAGGACCTCGACCAATACCTGAAGGGTTGTCTTGTGTGTGCACAATTTCTGCCAACATCCCTTACACACTGTGCACCTCTCCAAAAGAGGGGATGACCCTGCCATGGTCAGATTTGCAAGTAGATTTTATTGGGCCCATGATTCGCTCCACTAGGGGGAAAAAGTACATGTTGATTGTGAAATGCTTGTTTACTAAATGGGTGGAATGTCTCCCGGCCCCAAACTGCAAGACAGAAACATCAGCTGCCCTGATGATCAACCACATCTTTTTTGCGTTTTGGACTACCCCAAAGGATCGAGTCAGACAGAGGTAGCCACTTCACCAGCGAAGTAATGACAAAGATGTGGGAGATACTTGGTGTTAAAAGGAAGCTACATATTGATTACCGGCTAGCCACTAGTGGTGCAGTGGAGAGATACAACAAAACCATTGTGAGCCTATTAAAAAAGTTTGTGGCAGATTCTGGGCCAAGTTGGGATATTCGATTACCTCTTGTCCTAATAGCCATCAGATCTACCCCTTCATCTGCAACTAAAATGTCACCATTTGAGCTGATGACTGGACGCAGGATGGTGCTTCCCCAGGATCTGCTCTACAGAACCCAAGAGCAGACATTGATCAATGCCTCCACAACCCATGAGTATGTTGAAAACCTAAGAAAACGCCTTCAACATGCTTTTGCCTATGCTCAGCAAAATCTAGAAAGATCAGCCGACAGCATGAAGACCCACTATAACTTAAAGACTACCAGAAAGGAAAATAATGTAAGAGACCGGGTCTACTTATACAATTTCAAAAGGAACCCGGCCAAACAGTGAACATTTCTGCCTACCTGGAGGGGACCTTTTGAAATTGTAGACAAAATCTCAGCAGTCGCCTTCAAGATCTGCATCCCCAAAGGCAATTTGGCAGAAGGGGAAGATAAGTGGGTCCATATTAATCAACTAAAGTGTTGCGATCCTAGGCACACTCTTCAGCAACTGGAGGAGTCTTCTGGAACCCCAGAGGGGGCCACTGCAGATCCATAAAACTCCAACTATAAAATATTCCACATATAGTCTATAAAATATAATAATAAAAATGTGTTCTGATTATCAAAATGTATGTGTCCGCCCCACTACATTAATAGTGGTGGGGAAATGTCTACAAATATGTTTTTTGCTTTGTCATCCTAGGAGAGAGAGAGATAAACCATGGAGACTAACCAAGGAGGATTACCCGGGGACCGGGAGCAAAGATCCGAGCGGGGCGGAGTATCGCCCAATACTCACATCAGGACTGGCGAGGAGAACCGAGTGATCCACCCCTGATGGAGGAAAAGATGCTGAACTTTGCAATTGGTGGAATCTAAAGAGATGAGGCTGACATCCCAGTCTTGTGAGTTTCCATTGATGGACGATCAACGCCAATCGCAAGAGGGGGGCTTGTGGCATGTCTCAACCCACTAGTCCAGGCCCTGCAACATTACTGTGCATTGCTGGCAGCAGAAGCATCAGAAATGGCTGCCGGAAAGCATGCTGCTCGCTAAAAATCACCAGAAAGTGCACAGTAAAAATCTGAAAAATAGGCCGCCATCCACTTTTGCCTATGTCAGTGGTAACACAGGAGACCACTGCCAAAACCCACCATTGGGCTACCCACAAAGTAGCCTGAAATCACTTCAAAAAGCAATGCTGATTGGCAAAAAGAAACCCAGAGCTGTTTAGAAATCCGTTTTCTTGATTGTCAAAAATATGCAAAAATCATGGCTCACAAACCACCTAAAAGATCCAACCTCCTTGTGGGGTGTTCCACATTATTCAACTGCAAGATTCCACATAAATACAATTTCAGCAAGAATCATATGTTATCAGAACAAAATCCTCTTTTAAAGATACTTGATGGAAAGAAAGCTGTCAAAAATGGGTGCAGTGCCGTCACTCGCCTCCGACAGGTGCTGGCGATCTCTAATTCTGACAGGAGAACTGGTGTTTCAGAAGTTAAATATGCCAAAGAAGAGAATTCCATCAAAATGCCATATAAGAGTGCCACACATTGATTTTCATGTTGAAAAAGACTGGAAGGAAAGATATGTTTCCTTATTTTAAATTTATAAATGTATTTTTTTCACAAGGAACTATGTTACAATTGACCAGAAGGTAACCTGATTCAGTTAAAACTTCCAAGAGACCTTCTTCCCCTGAGAAACTCACACGTTGTTCATTCCCACCAAAAGGAGGATATCGCATTGTCATGTTAATCAGGAGGGTAGGAGATTTCCTCTGCTGCCCGGAGAAAGAAACAATGGGTTCCTTGGGCTGAATAGCAAATGCTAATTCGGGTGTAACTGACAAACAACTGCTCTGGCAGGAAGGCAAGCCATGTGACCCTCTGACTCAGCCCAGCTCTGGCGGCGGGCCAGACTGAAAATGTGGATTGAAGTTGGAGTAAATGTATGTTTTAGAAAAATGGTTATAGCAAAGTGTACTGAACTGACAAAAATATGAAACTTAGAGATTGTTAAAATGAAAAATTTGCTCACAGTTTAAGACTAAGCTGGAATCTGTGCGAGGTTCTGAGTCTGAACCCCGGAAATTATTCATATTGTAGCCATTGTGTTTATTGTTAGGGAACATAAAAAATTACAGAAATGTGCCCAGATGGAATGTGCATGCATGTATAAAAATTGGTGCAGAAATAACATTGAGAAACCCACCAAAAGCACGAAAAAGTTGTCATTTCTGAACCAAAGCTCGTAGAAACATGGGACTTGAACAGAGACATGCCTTAATGAATCTGTGATGTGTATATGTAATATCAACAAGTTGTGCATCTTGGAAATATGTTGTGTGTGTAAAATAGATTTCCTAAGAAAAAGCAAAGGGGAAGGATTTCCTTTGGGCCATAAACACGGTGTCACTCTGACACATATGACACACTGCTCCTGTCTCAAATCAGGAGAGGGGAAATTCTCTGACCTATCAGATCCTTAGACGGTTGGGTATAGATAATCAGCCTCCCCACCCACTTTGGAAATGGATAAATAGGGACTGCTGAGGACAGACAGGAGACACATACTTTCCACTCATCAACTGATTTCTTGGTGAAGCACCCTGCAGCAAGATCCAGGCTCCTGACATAGATCCTTAAACCAGACTCTAGAACCAGACTCTAGAACTTTGAAGCAGAAAGGCCCAACCCAAAAGCTGATCTCTTCTCAGCTGGCCTTCAGAATCTTAAGCAACCTGATTCTAACCCCTAAACTTTCAAGGGGCACCACAAAATCCAACAGCCTGGCTGAGCTGTTTTGCTATTCTAGCTAAGAACCCTGTGCTAGAACCAAGATCCAGATCGACAGAGCAGAGCTGTAACCAAGAACCCTTCAGATCCAGTCCAAGAGGCTGCGCAGACCAGAGTGCCTTGCTGAGAGCAGAGTCCAGGTGCCCTGAATCCTGTCTGGTGGCAAGTGAAGTCCAAACCTTTGACCAGATCTTTGACGAGCCCATTCCATTCCAAAGCCATAGGAGTGAGTATTTAGTCGAGAATTGTATATAGTCATCTCTTAGTTTAAAGTAATCCTATTCAATCCATTTCAGCCTGTCCAGAACTGCATTATAGAATCTTGTGTCCATCCTGAATTCTTCTCATTACATAGTCTGTGATAATTGTAGCGATAATCATCTGTGCGCTAATATTTTCTGAAGGAAGTCAAGTGTCCTGGCGCACAACAATCAGAGTGGAGGGCGCCCTGTTCTGGTGGTTGTCCCGTTGGGTATCTTGTACTTTCATAGTCCCTCAGTATAAGTCCATATTGGTTCCTAAATCTTTAAAGCGCATCTGTCATTTTTGAAATCTTGACTCTGTTTCTGAAAAATCTACCTTCACAAAAACCTCTGTAACTTTTGAAATTTAAATGTCATTTTGAAGCTAACATCCTCAGCTTTCAAACAAATAGTTTTTTATTATAGTTTTGCGGTAATTGCATTTCCTGCATTCTGAAAAGTTGCAGCGAAATTGCCATTTGGCTCAAATTCACTTCATAGAAAAACGGCTGTTTCTTGATTTCAACTTCTGAATTTCGTTTTCCATCTGCTAATCGTTCTACAATCATTGCTAGTGTTGACCTGAACCAATCCAAAGCAGCTCTCACTAGTTCTGAATCCCATTTAGCAAATTAAAGTCAATTTTAGCATTTTTTCCCATTCATTGCAAATCACATTTAAAAGCATTTTTACCTGTTTTTAAAATAATTACTGTTCTCTCTAAACTTGCTGGAGGAACTGGGATTGAACTGCATTGTTGATTGATATTCCTGAAACCTTTGCGCCCTCATTCCACCTCTTCAAATTGCATACTGGGGGAGTGAGTAATAACAGGGGGAAAGAGTGATCATATTGTCTTTTGATTGAAGTCATATCAAGTTTTATTTCTGTGTTGCATTCTTTCCTATCATTGCATTTTCTTGAACCATACAAAGTATTCTGATATATTATTTTTCCTATTCCTACTCCTAATTGATTAAAGTGATTGTTGATATTGTAATATTCCCATTGCTGATCAGTGTTCATATTCATAAGTGTGATGTTCGGATATTATTCATATTCATAAAAGTGTAATCTATATATTGTTCAATGCTTCAAATAAATCATTTAATTTGCAAAACAAACCCACTTCTTGGCTCAGTGAGGTCGGGAAGATTCAAAGAGAGGGGCATTATACAAGAGTACATCATCCAGAATTAAAAGAACTTTGACATGGGTTTCCATTGGGCATTCCATACTAGGCATTGACCTAGATGGAGTGCTGGATTTAAATCACTTATAATGTGTTTCCCTAGGTTCCGCCCCCTCACCACCATCATATTGGAACAGCAGGAGAAGAGCTCTCTGTGTGACCCCATGTGTTGTCCCTATACCGCATCAGGTGTATGAGAGATGATATGCACTCAGGCAACCATATCGAATGTACCTTCATACTGAAAGAGTGGAAAGATGTCAGCACGTACCGTTGGACATCATGGAGTGCTGAGTGAAATCTGATGGGGGCAGAGTTATGTCATGAAGAAGATATATGAGGACACACTGAAACAATAAGAAAATACTTAAGAGTAAAAATGTATTTATTTAATGTATTTATTTAGTAGTTTTCTTATAACGCACCTAATACCTGAGTTTGGTTTCTAAGCACAGATCCGGGATTCAATCCTCTGTTGCTCCGTGTGGTCTTGCATCCAAGAACAGCATGTTGCCACTGTGCTATCCTCCATTAACTGCAGCGACAAGATAAACATGTACGAAATGATAAAGTCATCATATATAAAAAGAAGATAAAGTAACTTGCTGACCAATACGTGTAAATATGCAGTAACACAAAGTAGATGAGACATATAGAAGCTTGCAATAGAGGAAAATATAATGTGGCAAGGTCGGCCATAATAGGAAGATGGACGTCGACTCATGTTAAGACTCAATCCAGCTTCCGAAGAGACAGACCAGGGATGCAGAGTCAGGATACATTGGAGAAATAACTTTGTGCACAAAATAAAGAGGAGTCTATGTTGGCCTGGGATCAAGGGTACTATTTTAAGGAATAATTGCAAGGCATGAAGGGAGGCAGCCGGATATGCCATATATGTAAGACATTTTTCTCTTAGTTTAAAGAAGAAAACATTTGCAAGATCCAAGTGTTGGACAATTAACAGTGGATAAGGTTCATACAAGATGGAGTGAGCAAGTCTTTAGAGGCCAAGAAGAGCAAGAACACCCAGTATACGTAAATCAAATAGCAGTAAATAAGTGGTTGAAATGGACACATTTTCAGTCTCCTCACACGTGATTCAGAAGTCGAAAACAAGGGCTAATCATAAAGCTTCGGATGAAGATAGTGATGTGCTTACACTCCCTCAATTGTCCCAGAACTGAGAACAGACTACAAGGTCAACTACAGATTAGAAACCTTGGCGTATGGCCAGACTGATGAGAGATGATGGATTAATTGGGAAAGTGGGGCGCAATCTGACGTGACTCGAGCACCTGTGTTTCATTTCTCTTATGTGCTGCTAATGAGCGGCAAGTTCAGGGTTGGGTGAGAATGCCAACCAATCAGAGGGTCTATGGGGCAACATGTTATACAATTCTGCATTGACCAATCCGCTGACATTTTTTCGCAATAATCAGTATTATGCATATTCAGAGGTAGTTCGAGGCATGCCTTGCAAATGAGGAGCGCCAATGAAGTACTAACTCCTATGTACAACAAAGGTACATATGTTCCCATAACTAACCCTTCCCTCCAATAGGTTTTGCAGTTAGCCATGTAGGATGAGATCATAGATGACGCATATTGGGGTATATAACCTCTGTGCAATCAAGTAGTATTTTGCCATATTTTCTGAGTCCATCCGGTTATTTGGTCTGAGATCTTTATCGGTAATTCCATCTATCACAAGAGATTATTCAAGGTGCTAGAGCACAGATTTACCCGATGTTGGCAGGTATGCCGGAGAAAGAAACAGAGCACAAGGAGGAAAAATGGCCCCGGAGAATGAGGTGAAAGAGGCAAATGCAGTGATGAAACATCAAGGTTGAAATGGACCAGTAGGGTAACACAAGCATTGGCAATGACAATATTTTTGGCTTTTGTCTAGACATGGGAAAGTTATTTGCCAGGGACTGCAATAGTGGTAATAACTGACCATTGATGGTCGCAGCTGCAAAATGGTGCGAGTTCCTGGGCATATAATATCAGTGCCTGGCAAAATACTTATACACAAGTCAAAACTGTTGGCTTTGCCAATGCTTGTTTTTAACAGGACTTCAGTGAAGGACACGCATAGTGCTTATAAACCGAGTGGCTGAAGGCAGACCTGGTTAAGATATTTTGATTACACCAATAGTGCCATTACAACTCTAATTAAGTTATCTTTCAGAAAACTTAGAGAAAGAGAGAGAGAGAGAGATATTGATGGAGAGGGAGAGCTAGAGAGAAAGATAGATGGATAGATAGAGCTAGAGAGAAGAGATAGAGATAGAGAGCTAGAGAGATAAAGAGAGCGATATATATATATATATATATATATATATATATATATATATATATATATATATATATATATATATATATATATATATTTTATTTTTTTATTTTACTTGTTATAATTTACAAACATTTTTTACAAGAAAAGAAAAAGAGAATATGGTACAATTCTCAACTCCAATTGTCTCATCACTTCGTCTGTCTGGTAGCATCAGTGGTTTCAGGTAACCCATAGACAGATCTTTTTTTTTTCAGGTCACCTCCCCCGAATGATTCCACCTTGTGTTTTTAGAGTTTCAAATTCATGAAGAACTGGGAGACCGCTATTACGTAACTGGTGTTGTCTCCCTCGATTAAGCGGTTCCACCAGTCCTCCTCATTGCACGTTCTTGACTCCTTGAATAAATGGCCCAAGTGTGCCTTTCTCAGCCTTATTAAAGCGCCACACACTAAGAGTAGGTGGCACAGCGTCTCTGGCTGCGTCTTGTTTTTACAGAATCGGCATAATATATATATATATATTACATGGCCACGGTAGTGGCTGTGTAGTTATGGTTAAGTTGCTGTTTCCATAGGAAGAGCACTTTTTGGGCGGCTTATAACTTCTCTCTCCCTGGACGGATCCTCACCAAACTTTGCAAAAAAAGTATATGGGTCACTCTGAATTTTTTAGCAAAGTTTGGTGAGGATTCGTCCAGGGGGGGCAAAGTTATAGGGGGGTCCCAAAACTTTTTTTTTTTCCCATAGACTGAATGGGAAAAAACTTTGCGCACGGCCACAGGCCAAACCGCTAGACGGATTTACACCAAAGTTGTGGCAGGAGCAGGGGCTTGGTCCCGAAAGCGTGCTTTTGCAAATTTGGTGTAAATCCGTCCAGTAGTTTTTTATAAAATGACCAAAACGTAAGGCAAAAAATGAGTGATATCTGTGTTCGCTTCGCGGACGGACTTCCCTGTTCGCTCCGCGGACAGCACCCCGATTGGCCCATGGCCTTGCGTCATGTCCGCGGACATGCGACGTGTTCGCTGATTGGACGGCGAGGGGCGTGGAGTGCATCAGATTTTCTGTGGCGCCCGCCATCTTGTATTTGCCGTCAATCGCGTACAGCGCGATAAAACGTGGATAAAAAATTGTATTTAGTGCCGTGTGTTGGTGTGTAAGAGTGTTTGGGGAGGGTGGGGGAGTATGAGATAGGTTCAATGTTTTTTTTTTTATGTGCTAGACGTTTTTGTTGCATTCGATTTGTCTGCGGAGAACACGGCTGTTCTGACATTTTGTAAATAAACTAAATGGTGGGGTGTTTAGAGGACGGAGTATGTGTCATTTTTGCTTGCAAGGAAGGTAAAAATGAGCTATGAACACTCGCGGTGTACTTCATTGTTCGTAAATACACAAACTGGGGGTGTCCTCAGGACGCTGTCCGATTTGTAATCTGTCTAGTTGAATGTGTTCTAAGAACACTCGCGGTGTCCCGAAATGGTTGCAATTACACAAAATGGGGGTGTTCTGAGAACATTGTTTGTATTGTTCGTTGTCAGGGTGAAAGTGTTTTAAGACCACTCCTTTTGTCCGCTAATAGTACAATTTCCTATGGGCGTCAACTGACTTTTTGTCCACTAAAGAAACGATAAATCCGGCTGATGTGCGCCAACATTATGTGATAATCCTATGACTGGCGCTATTGACCTGGCTGACTTGCTTTTGCGACACTAAATCATATCTCCCGCCCCTAAGCCTGATATTATCAAAACATTCATATTCCCCGCCTCTCTCCGTGACGTTACAGGGTGCGTCATCAAACGCGCCCAGTCCTCTGCAGTCCTAAGTGACTTTACACAGAACCCGGAAGACAA
This sequence comes from Ambystoma mexicanum, assembly GCF_040938575.1. Lineage (NCBI taxonomy): Eukaryota > Metazoa > Chordata > Amphibia > Caudata > Ambystomatidae > Ambystoma > Ambystoma mexicanum. The sequence continues at coordinate 794,122,938 of NC_090927.1, forward strand.
CACATATTATGCCACAACACAGCGCGCCACAATTCGGAATATGAAACAGTGATTTAAAAGCAAACAGCAAGATTGTAAATTTTGTAAAGTACATTTATTTGACATCAAATGTTTAGAGAATATTCAGCAATTTGCATTTGTCTTTGTTGTCGATCCACAACAGTTCATGTTGAGGCACGCGATGTTCCTTTGCGGTACAGAGGGTGTTAGATCAGCTTACAACTCAGTGCGCCACAATTCGGAATATGAAACTGTGGTTTAAAAGTAAACGTCAGGATTGTACATTTGGTAAAGTACATTTATTTCACATGAAATGTTTAGTGAATATTCAGCGATTTGCTATTGTCTCGACTGTCGATCAGCAAAAGTTTATTTTGAGCCATGCGTTGTTCCTTTGCGGTAGATAGGCTGTTGGTTTATGATAAAAGCAGTAAATGGTCTCTCTGATAATCGGAAGGTTGCTCCAACAACGAGCCATTAGACCACCCTATTGGTTGGTATGTTGTTTGTAGCCGCTAGTACTGCATAAGGGCATATTGGTCCTTGGCGATTGTCCCATAAAATGGTGAGGGTCATGAAGTTGCATATTTGGACCTGCACCTGGCAGTTGAAGACCCCATCCGCTGGAGTCTGTAAATCGTGACATAGGCAAAATGGGGCCACATACCCGTTTTAAAAAACATAAATTAGTCTCACCAGCCGATCTTCATTAAAAATCATCATTTTATTTATTAGGGCGTGAAACTATTTGCTATCGAAGATAGTGCAACAGAGTATGTTAATAATAAAATAATAATATTTTCCCATTCATATAGCGCTAAGAACCGTGAGGTATCTAAGCGGTGCTTATTATTAACCACGGTGTGTGGTGCTCATTTATCGACCACGGAAGGATGAAAGGCTGAGTTTGGCCTTGCCGGGATTTGAACTTGCATTAGCAAGGTGTGCACGGATGTCAAAGCGAGCGTTGTACTCGCTGTGCCACTTGACAGGCTACAGTGAAGTGGCACAGCGAGTAGAGCGCTTGACCGCCTATAGACCGGTTACATTATTTCTATTAACCCACCCTGTGTCGTCTGCCTTTTTCAGAGCCCTCTAAACGACAGGGGATCAATTTGGCGGTGATAGTGCGCGGTAGAAAACATTATGCCACTTTCAACGAATAAGTTCAACTTGAGCGGTCTTTAATGCTACGCTATTGTAATTACATTTAGTATAAAATAATCTAAAGGGTTACTTACAGTACAATTGCAATTTCCATTGTCTACGAGTAGTGCAGTCCCAAAATACGACTCTGCGTGTGCAAACAAACTTTCGCATAGTGATATAATATATAAAAGTGGTTTCGTTTCAGAAATGTCATCCTTATCTTCTCTTACGTTTTAGCAGCACTCCTTCAAGAGAAGTCTTTCATCACAATCTCTGTCTGTCAAGGTCAAAACACAATACAACCTTATAGTCCGCTTCGTGAGCCTCTCCGGGGCCCGAGAAAAAAATGGAAGCAGCTGACCTTCACTGTGAATGAGCATAAATTCTTACTTTGCAACATTCTGTGTAAAGCCATCTGTGAGAAGTTGGTTTTTGCACGCCATGTTTGTATATTGTTTGCGTGATATTAAAAAAAGTTTGTTTAAGGGACGTTATGGTTCTAAGTACAGCCGAAAGACCCCTGAAAATCGCAAGCTATGGTGAGCTATGAAAAATAACTCGCGCCACCACCGTGCACTGCTAAGACTAACACCCCGGACATAAAAGATGACATCGCAAATGTCATTGATGAAATCACTGATGACATCACATGTGTATGTACTTTTCATGGAATTTTTGTACTAGGGATTTTTATTATAATGTTGCGAAAAAAGTGTCAAGGATATTGCAATAAATATTCTACCGTTATTAGTGCTTTGAACGATGCATTGATATAAATAGCATTGTATTATTGGATTCTATCTAGTATACTGAGCTACTAATGGAGAAACATAGCATTGTGTGCAGAGTACAAGAGGAAAGTATAATATTTGTAATGTTAATATGTTGAATAATGAAATGATAATTGTCCTGAAATGTTCGAAAATTCACAAAATGGGGGTGTTCTGAGGACGTTATTCATATTGTGTGATTGCTTAGCTGTATGCAATGAGGGAATGGCACAGAGAGTAAAGTGGACGCCGTCCGTGGACACCGCGGCTGTTCGTGGACAGGGCGTGCTACATCCGGGTTTTTCCAGGAAATCCAACATGGAAAGAAGACTGTACGGATCAGCCAATCAGATGTCGAGGTTGTGGATTTGTGTTGAAAGAGACTGTGTGTAGTGAAGATGGCAGAAGTGGAGAAAGTCAGGGTGTTGGTGCTCGGAGATATGTTTGTGCATGGTTTACAGCATATGCTCAATGCAGGCATTTTGCAAAGAACTTTGATGTGAAAGGAGTGGAGGTGGTGTTGAGCACTGTGCCTAATTGCAATGTACAGGGAATTGTACAAGTTTGTGAGGATATGGCCACGATGAACAGTCCGCATGTGGTAGTTTTGCACTATGGTGCTTTCCATTTGGGCAACGTCAGTGCCCCTACTTTTTTGGCTGATTTGGAACGCTTGGTTCAAGCCATAATGAAGATCCTTCCAAATGCGAAAGTAATTTTTTCTGGATTACCACCTAGGGCAATATGGGACAATAGTTCAGTTTTTTGTCCTCAGCAAAACATTGCTAGGTGTGTCATCAACCGAGGCATGTGTGCCTTCATGCTTAGAGCTGGTATGTTCTTCTGTAATGTTGAGAATATTGATGCCAGTAATGCTGTTAATTTTCTTTATCTTTTACGGGAAATGCCTTTCTATTTTGGAATGTAAGGGTTGCTTTGAGAAGGTTATGTGAAGATTTTAGGAGTAAAGTAAGAAAAAAAAACAAGAAAAAAAATACAAAATAACAGGTGTCTGTCAAGCATCTGTAAAAAAAAAAGGCTCTTTTCAGAGCCAACTTCAAAGGGGAAATGGGGCACACTATTTAAATTTACATTCACCACGCTCAGATTTTCGATATGTCCGCGGACATGGCGGTAGTCCGCGGACATGAAAATCACTACGAGGGGGTTAGTATGTTCTATGTTACATGTATATGAAGTCAGGGATATTGTGGTTAAGTTGTGCTACTAAAAACCTATGAAATTCAATGAAAAAATGTTGTTAAAGGGACGTTATGGTTAAGTTTCTCTACTAAAAACCAATGAAATTCAGTAAAAAAACTTTGTTAAAGGGACATTATGGTTAAGTTGCGCTACTAAAAACCTATGAAATTCAGTGAAAAAACTTTGTTAAAGGGACGTTATGGTTCAAAGTAAAACCGAAAAACCCCTGAAATTCGGCAGTTATGGTAACATAAGCAACCATAACTCGCGCCACCGTGCACTGCTAACACTAACACTAACACCCAGGACATCAAAGATGACATCACAAATGTCATTGATGACATCACTGATGACATCACATGGCTGGCTCTCCCTTTTTATCCTTTACTGACATATCGAAGCCACATAGTTTTCTTCAGTAACAGTCAGGAAGTAAAAATTGAAAAGGTACTATATTTGTAGACTTCGGGTCAAGTCACATCATATGAAACATATACATAGCAGAAGACACAGGCTTGAAAGAGAGCAATCCTTTCTGTGCATGAAGATAATCATTAGGGTTATCAGCACTTTCCCATAGTTTTATTTTTATTACTCTACCTTCCCTGTATATGCTCATATTTGTATACATTATACTCACTCTCCTTTCCTTTGGGTGCAGTCACATCATGTGATACACATACATATGGTAAGTAGCAGCTTTGAAACAGAGCAATAGTTTCTCTGCATAAAGACAATCAGTTAGGTTATGAACTCTTTCTGCTACTATTTCTGCTTTTTTGTTTACTTCACTGTCCCTGTATATACTCGTATTTGTATGTGTTGTTGTCTCTTTGTGTTTTGTCTGTAATCATTATGTATTAAGTGGGTTTTATTATCTACTTATTACATGTTTCACAGTACGCAAAGCTCTAATAAGAAAGCAGTTATCATTTCAGTATTCATCATGGCAAGATTATGAATATGGCACCTTCATCATGTATGCTGCACACACTGCCTGTGTTTCTGCGTGAGTAGCTTAGTATACTGGATAGAACTTCATAATAGAATGCTATTTATATCAATGCATTGCTTAATGCACTAATTAGCTCATGATATTTATCCCAATGATCCTTGACAGTTTTTGGTCAGCATTATAAGAATCCCTTGTACAGAGTTTTTATGAAAAGTAAATGTACATGTGATGTCATCAGTGATGTCATCAATGACATTTGTGATGTCATCTTTGATGTCCTGGGTGTTAGTGTTAGCAGTGCATGGTGGCGCGAGTTATGGTTACTTATGTTACCATAACTGCCGAATTTCAGGGGTTTTTCCGTTTTACTTTGAACCATAACGTCCCTTTAACAAAGTTTTTTCACTGAATTTCATAGGTTTTTAGTAGCGCAACTTAACCATAACGTCCCTTTAACAAAGTTTTTTTACTGAATTTCATAGGTTTTTAGTAGCGCAACTTAACCATAACGTCCCTTTAACAAAGTTTTTTCACTGAATATATATATATATATATATATATTCACTGAACATCTTTTCATTAAAGCGAAGTTAAGTTGACCAGATTTAACGCAACAAAACCTTTGAAATTCTATGGATGTGGGAAGTCATGACCAGCTTAATTTAGCACGCTCCCGTTGATGTCCCCCATAATGTCCTGTCTCCCATAATGCCATTTTGTATGTCATTGTGAATCCCTTCTCTTATAATATGTATGTGCTCATGGGCGAACATGCAGAGTTAAGCTGGTTATGACTTCCAAGAGCCGCTGAATTTCAAGGGATTTCTTGCATTAAATCTTGTCAACTTTACTGCGCTTTAACTAAAGTGTTTTTCAGTAAATTTCAATGTTGTTGTTATATCATCATTTTTTGCGGACCACTAGCCATGACCTTCAGCCAGGGCCATTGGCCTTGTTACCCCAATATGTTTCTTTTACACTCCTTCGGCAACATTTCAGCCAAATCCGTCGTACCAGTCAAATGTTATTAGCAATTCATTTTTTGGGTTTCCTATGGTACTTGATACTCAACTTAACTATAGTGCAGCAACCACCGCACTGTAAAATATATATATATATATATATATATATATATATATATATACATAGGGAGATAGAGATATAGAGATAGATAGGGACATATGTTACCAGGCATCCGGTAGCGGCCCTGTAGTTATGCTTATGTATCCCAACCCATAGGAAGAGCATTTTTAGGGCGGCTTATAACTTTGGCGCTGCTCAATGAATTTGCACGAAACTGTACAAAAAAGGGTATATGCCCACCTCTGAATTATTGTTCGTACGGTTTCATGAAGGGGGTCAAAGTTGTAGTGGGAATGCCAAAACATTTGAAATCTGGAAAGACATGAATGGAAAAATGTTTTTCTCGTGACTACAGCCCAAATCACTAGACGGATTTGCACCAAACATGCACGAGAAGTGGAGACCTGGGTCTGAAAGTGTGCTTTTGCAAATTTGGTGTTAATCCGTCCTGTAGATTTTTTTTTTAAATGTCCAAAATGTAAGTACAAATAATGTATGTCTACGTCCAGTCTGCAAGCTCACTTCCTGATTTGCTGTTCGTGGACACCTGTGGACCAATCAGAGAGATGCATGATGTTCACGGACATTGTATGTGGCTGCTGTTTGGACAACTAAAAATGTGAGCTGTGCCAAAACCTTTGAAACAGACGCCATGTTGGATTCGCAAACTGTTCCCTTAGTCTGCTAACATCGCAGTAATAACATAAAAAAACACAACATTACACTTGCCAAACTAATGAAACAATCTCTCGGGAGGTGAGGGGGATGAGGATGGGATGGGCTATGGCCCAAAAAAGCTAAAAATCTGGTGTTTTTTCTTTTCCAGTGTCCACGAACATCTGAGATGTTCAAGGGCATTGCTGTGATGGTCGCAAACTTGACAAATGTTCGAGGACCTGCGTGCATATTTCTGCATTACAGGGTCGGTGAAGCACAGGTTTTGGATGGCTTATAATTTTGGCACCATTTAATCAAACTGCATGTGCAGCTTTTAATGCTTCTGGAAAGTTTGGTTCCTTTTCGACAAGAGGGGGCACCATTAGAGTCGGTCCCTAAATGTTTCAACTGTTTATAAATGTGGTGCCATTTGAAAAATCTGCATTTCGGCAGAGTTTGGTGGGATTTTGTTAAGAGGGGGAAAATTAGGAAAATTAGGAGGAGGGTCCAAACATATTTAGATGCCTTATATGCACAAGGAGCATCAGCAAGGACCTCAAAGCATGCTTTTTCAAATTTGTCCTGTGTTCCCCCCCGCCTCAAAATGTCAAAATGTAAGTACATAAAATAGTTATATACGTTGGTGGCTGGGCAGTGGTCCTGGCTCTAAGCATGGACAAATGACTACTCTGCTAGCCATGAGCATTGGCCATTGGGCACATTATGAGGACATAGTGGACACTGAACTAGGATACAATCTAGGTGCAGTGGATAACGGGGTTGGTTTGGCGGGGTTGGGGTCATAGTCGAGCCTCATGCCCTAGGCAATTCAACCATGACTTACATCCCCAGCATGCACTGCTGAAAACGACACACATCAGTATGTGCTGCAAAAATATGTTTGTTAAAGGAGGGTTATAGTTCTTTCATATACGTTAAAAGAGAAATTATTAATAACTTAGATACAGTGATATAACAACATGAAACATTTTCTCAAATAGAAACCTATGAAATTCACTGAAAACACTTTGTTAAAGGGACTTTGTGTTTAAGTTGCACTAATAAAAACCTATGAAATGTATTGAAAATACTTTGTTAAAGGGACATCATGGTTGCAGGGTAAAATTCAAAAACCAAAGAACTTCACCAGTTATGGTAAGCTATGCAACCATTACTCGCGCCACCACCATGCACTGCTAAGACAAACACCAAGGACATCAAAGATGACATCACAAATGTTCCCAGTGGTCTCTTAGAGACTGCTTTTGGCATTTTACTGAATTACATTTTGGTATTTGTAGTCTCCCAGTCAAGATGATGGGAATAATGCTTCAATTGTACACTTTTTGTCTAACATTATTCTATAAGGAAATATATTTTTGAGTGAAACTGATGTGGCAAGAGAGGTTGCAATCCTGGACACTGCCGCAGTTATTTCTCCTGATTGTGGCTGCTTTTCAGGGCACTAGTAAAGGACACATGGGTGGACGGCGTAACTTTTTTTCAGATGGCAAACGTAACCCTTGTTTTATTTTAGGTTGACAAGCTTGCTCAAGTATTTGGCTACCAGGATTTTACTCAGGTTGTCATGCTCCCAGTGCAGATGCTTAGCACTTGTCTCGTATTGGGATTTTGGTTTCCAGGAATATTTCACTACAGATTGCTGAGTTTAAAAGGTAAGAACCTTTTACAGTTTGCCAGCAAATTTATTCAATCATTTCCTCGCTCAAGTTAATTTTCTGGTGTTCATTACTTTTTTTAAACATTCAATGCTATTTTGTCTTGCGCACTTTTTTCTAAGGGTAAGGTCATTTGTATATTTCACTTTAAGATATATGTTCACTTACTGTTGACATATTAATGGGTGACAGCTTTTGATTTTCGATATGGGGGCAAAGTACCTGGGAGTATGCCACTCTTACAGTAGGTCAATTTTTTTACTTTTTCCATGCTGCTTAAATGTGGTTAGTTGGGGATGTGCAGTGTATCACAACAGTCACCAAGAGACCGACCATAAAACAAGGGGCTTGTAGCATGCTGCTTAACCAAAGTGTGTGATCATTGTCAAATCATTGCATCTCACTGTGCATTGCCTAAATAAATTGTGAGTTCTCATATCCTGCCATCTTTTATACATAACAATGCCACTGGCAAAACAGGTCAACATCAGTCTGTGATTGATGAACGTCTTTGAGCGATGGGTTGCAAGTGTTTTAAACACGCTGGGGGTCATTACAAGGTGGGCGGTAAGGGATACCAGGCACCGGTAAGGAGACCGGTGCCGGTAATCCCTTACCGCCATATTCCAAGGTCCCTTGGTGGGGAACGTAAGGAACGTGTGGTCTGACCACACGTCCCTTTCGGGTCCCGCTAAGGGACCATGGCGCTAATAACGCCCATTATTAGCACCCTCCCCAATTGAGCCCTATGGGGGCTCAAATGGGAATGGGGAATGGTCTGTTCAATGGGGACTTACTGGGCCCGCCAGGGTCGGACTACACCGGTAAATCCCCATTGAACAAAACCGGACATCTGCACGGTATGGGAGGCAGCCATGGAGCTAATAGCTCCATGGCTACCACCCATCTCGTAATGAGGCCCAGAGTGTGCACGGCTAAAGGCAATGCAGTGTAGTCAATTATACTGAGTGCATAGGTATCAGCATGTCATGTGATAACTGTAGAAGATATCATCTATATGTATGGAATAATTTGCTTAATTCCACAAGTCTGACTCTTCACTGATTGGTGACAGGTTTTATATGCATGTGAAAGTATCCACGCGCTATGATGGTGGCTGATAATTTTGCGTGTACCCATCGTGAAATCAGGGAAATAATTAGAAGTCCAAAATGATGATCATTTAAGGATTACATTGGATGGCATGATGATCTGAGGTAACCTCATTCCTCATTATTTCATGACCTCTTTCGAAATACATAATGCATATTGAATACATCTCTGGTGCGAGAGTAGGAAATTTTAACAAGTCAATGGGCCTCATTACAACTGTGGCGGCCACGGAATGAACGGTGCAGGTAAGGGACCGGCACCATTCATTCCGGGCTGCCACATTACGAGTTCTGCAGAGGGTCCCGCTCTGGACGCCTGGCCAGACCAGACGTACAGAGCGTGACCCGCTAGCAGTACAGGATGCTAACAACGGGCCTGTCATTAACGGACCAGTTGTTAGCATCCTCCCCATTCCCATTGAGCCCTATGGGGCTCAAGTTGGAATGGGGACGTACCGGGTCTGGGTGCCACAAAAGGGAATTGTCTGGCTACTGGAGATTTTTGATTGTTAGTCCTTATATTAGATTTGTGTTCTGTTTCTCTTTCTTTCGTTTTCCTGATGGTTTGTCCTACGACAAATTGCCTTCATGGGCATTTGAGGCCATAAATGATATACTTGGAGTCACATGTAGTGAAGTGTTTAAGGGTTATTTTTTGGCCAGTGCATGGGTATCTAACATGGTCACCTTTTTGTACATTGCAGTGGCTGCAATGTAGGCACAGAAAGTTTCCATGTTTTAGTTTGGAGAGGAAAGATTGCTTTGTCAAATCAGTTATTTCAGCTTTGACTAGATTGTCTCTCAGAGTGAGTTCTCTGGTGTATGCTACCATTAGTGGGTTGGGGAAGAGTTTTGATAGTTGGGGATCAAGTCTAGCGATTTTCCAAGTCTTTTTTAACAATTGACTAATCTGTGCACTTTGTCTGGAGAATGTCATTAGGTGAATCAATGGTGGGTCACTCGCATGTTTTAGATTCCAGCAAGTTTGTTCTGGTAAGGATGTTACTTCTAGTTTTGGCTTTATCCAGTATCTGTTGTGGATACCCTCTTGATGTATATTTTTCTATCAGGGTGTCTGCAGCTTCTTTGTAGTCAATGGGCCTCATTCCGAGTAGGGTGGTAAGGGATACCGGGCACCGGTAAGGAGACTGGTGCCGGTAATCCCTTACCGCCCTACTACGAGGTCCCTTAGCGGGTCCCTTCCTTAACGACTGGTCTGACTAGGTGTTAAGGACGGGACCCGTTAAGGGACCTGGGCGCAAATAACGGGCTTGGCATTCGCCGGCCCGTTATTTGCGCCCTCCCCATTCCTATTGAGCCCTATGGGGGCTCAAATGGGAATGGGGAATGGTTTGACTTACCGGTCCCGCCAAGGTCTGACTAGACCGGTAAATCCTCATTGCACCAAACCGGACACGGTACCATTATTGGTGGCAGTCATGGCGCAAATAGCGCCATGACTACCACCAACCTCGGAATGAGGCCCAATGTCCTGTTACAATGCTTCTTACCCTTAGGTATTGACTGAGCGGAAAATAGTTTTTCAGATGTTCAGGATGATAGCTCTTGTAGTGTAATGTATTATTTGCATCTGTTGTTTTCCGATAGATAGATGTGATTGGTCGATTTTCCTTGGGAGTAAATTTAACATCCAAGTAATGTCTGCTCGGGTTCCCAACTTCCAAGCCAAACCAGATCCCTGGGTGGCACCTTTTGAGATCTTCCAAAAATGTGTCAAGTTCCTCCTTGGAGCCTTTCCAGATACCAAAAATGTAGTCAACCTACCTTTTCCAAGTGGCCAGTTTAACTGACCACATCTGATGTTGTAGGATGAATCTGTTCTCAAATTCAAACATAAGTAGATTGGCATAGGCTAATAGGGCCATTGCTGAGCCCATAGACGTGTTGAAGTGAAAGTAATTATTGTAGAGGATGATTTTAGTCAGTTCCAGAGCAAAAATGTTGTTAGTTTGGAAATAGTCTTCCAGTAAGAGGACCCATTCAAGGTCATGAAGTCCTTCACTATGTGGAATGGTGGTGTATAAGCTCTGCAGATAGTGTGTGAAGAGCATCCATTCAGAATATATATTAGTGAAGTCTGGAATTGTGGGCAAAAAGTGTGTTGTGTCCTGAAGATATGTGGATGTTTTCTATACTAAAATTTGCAGTAGTTTGTCAAAGAACTTTGCCAGAGGATGCTCTGTTTCAGGCACTATAGGTTCTAGTGGTGGGTAGAGTAGATTCCTATGTATTTTAGGAAGACCTTAAAATACTGGCATGATAGGGAATTTGTTGGTAAGGATATCCCTAGTTTTCTCTGTAATCCAGCCTTCCTCTGGTGTGTTTTCCAGAACTGAGTCAGTTATGGGTTTTATAGTATTTGTGGGGTCCTGGCCTAGTGGCATATAAGTGCCATGTCATCCAGAAGTTCTAAACAACTGGTGGAGTAGAAGTTTCTATACATGATGACGATGGCCCCTCCCTTATCTGCCAGTTTACTCACTTTTATTTGGTTTTCAGTTAGCTGTTTCAGCAGTTTGAGTTCGTGTTGTCTTATATTTTGCTGTTTAATGTCAAAATATTGGACTGTCTTTAGATCTTTATTCCTCTTACTTTCGAAATAGTTCTAAGGCTGAGTTCCGTACAATGGGGTTAAAAGTACTTTAAGGTCTCATCTCTAAATAATCAAACATGGTGGAGCTTTCTACCATGTGGTCTATTGAATCGAGAAATACTTCCAGTCTCATTTTCCTTGTTAATTTTGCAATATTGATTTGTTCGTCAAACAGTGATGAGTTGTTGGTTGGGACGAATGAAAGGCCTAGAATAAGTAAGTTCAGTTGTTGGTGTGAGAACATTCGGCTGGAAATATTGATGACTAGTTACAATTTTTTTCTTTGTCCTTAGTTTTCTGGTTTCCTCTCCTGACCTTTCTATTTCTAAAAAAGGACGTGCACTTGTGGAAGTTGTGGCTGGTTCAGTGTGTGCAATGTCAGGTATTAATATAGGTAGACTATGTCCACTGGGTGCTGTTGGGGTTGATGAAACCACTGTGGTTGTTTGCTCTTTTCCGCTACAAGAGGTATCACTAGATGGATCTGTTGTTCTAGCATTGTGTCTTGGAGTTCTATCTGTCCAATCTGGTCTGAATGGTTGAGTTTGCTGGTGATACTCCTGCCATGTGTAGATTATATCTTGTGAATAATCTAGTGTATCTCGCCGGAATTTTCCGATCTTTCATTGTTCGATCTCTCTTTGATAAGGGTCTAATGTGTTATTGGTATCCTCAAGAATTTCTTTAAGTCTTCCTGTGACAATAATGTGGTCAGTTGATCCTTCAATTCTGCAATGTCTGAATAAATCTTGGAAACAGATTTGGCCATTTCTTCTATTGCAATAAAATGAGGTCCGGTGAACATTTATTGAGAATGTGCTCCCATTTCTTAACAAATTCACAGTTTTCTTTGCAGAAAGTGGGTCTGAAATAGATTCTAAGCACTCTTGGTATGCATTTGGCTTTAAAATACTGTGCAAGGGTTGAGGCGTTTAACTTCTGGGAAATGTGTTTCCTAATTAGTCTCTCAAAGCTGTTCACTAATTTGGCTGGGCTTTCAGTGGTAATGGAAGCCCTTTCGGATTGCGCAACAGGAGGTGCAAAGTTAAGGTGGCTTTAGCTGAATTTCCAGGGTTTTGTTGCAATAAGTTTTTCATCTTGACTGATCCTTAACTTATGGGGGAAATATTTTTTTTAAAAGATGGATCATTATATGTTTGCCGGTATCTCACCTGGAATTCCGGTGGGATACCGGCAAACTGACCTACCGTTACCGGTGCCTGATATCCCGGTATTCAAGGTGACAGCAACGGCAGTCTTTCCCCATTCCATGGAGTCCCATAGATCTCCATGGAAAGGAATGCTGTAGCAGTTTTTTGCCAGTGGTGGCATGATTTACTTCCAGCCCTTGGAGATACATCAGTGACACCCACTGGCAAACCTGTAGTTTGGTGTTGCTGTCAAAGTGTCAGGAATGGAATTACTGCCATTTTTTTTCACCACTTTTCCCGCACTGCCTAGCTGTGGCCACTTTCCATATTGCTCTGTTTGGTTCCTTAAAGTAACCCAATCACCATAGCCTTCAGCCACACCCCTTACCACCCACATCAATGTAGCTGTAAAATTCTCTTTTTTGTCTCAATCACATTTGTGTTACTCTGTCTGTTTTTAAAACGTTTTCCCCAGTTATCAACGTATTACAGATAACCATGGTTATGCATAAATGCACAAAAATAACCGCAGTTATCCGTCAAAAGCACAGAAATTCCAAAACTCTTTCGTGGCTGCACAGCCACTCACCAAGTGTCCCCCTCCTCATGCTATGGTCCCCCCACTGCCTTCAAGCTCTTTTTCCCTCCCTAGCCCACTCCCATTCCCCCAACACTCATCCTTTCGTCTGGCACACTTTCATTCCCAATCTTGTTTTCTATCATAACCATGGTTATGCCGCTGAACTTGGTCCCCAGGTCCCACCCCCGTGCCGCAATTTCACATGGTGTCTTCTTTCCCCCTCCCCACCTCTAGCCTGGTGCCATTTCTTCATTGTTCTCCTCCAAATGGCCTTTTTGCCACTTTTTGTTTTTGGCTAACCCCGGTTATACCCATCATAACCAATGTTATTTCTCGTTTTGAGCAAAAAAAAGGATGGCGGCTTTTACATATCTGAAAACCCTGGCTGATGCATTAATATAACTTCCATTTTGGGAAAAAGGGGGAACCCCCTTCTCCCTCAAATATTTAAACAACTACTGGACGTAATAACCCAAGACCCCTCCTGGAAATTTTATTAGCCTCTCTCAGCCTCTCTGCTCCAAAGAACCAAGAGCGATATGATATGATATGACATTTATAATGCGCCTATACACAAGTGTTTTAAGGCGCAAGGGGCACCCCATTCTCTGTCAAATATTTTAAAAACTACTGGATGGATTTATCCCAGACCAGTCAAGAAATGTAAGTCAATGCTTTGTGCCCAAGTTGTTCCTTATTTGGTTCAAACCAGTATTGATGCTACAGCTGTTCAAAAACTGCACTTTTCCTCTATGGGAAAATGAATGGGCAGAAAACTATGAATATGTGGTGTTTTGTTTTCTTAATACCTTTTTCATTTTTTTTATAGTGTATTGTTCCCAAAATGTGCAGTGTGTTGGGGAAGGGGACTTGACAAACTTTTTGTTTAGAGAATTTAGTAATTCCATCCAATTCCATCCAGCAAGTCAAAGATTATTAGCAATAGAATTTTGGGAATAAATGGCCGCTTTTTTATTTCAGAAAATCCTGTCAGCCTCTCTGCTGCAAAGCACCATGGGAGATATCACTATAATTTTGGGAGAAGGGGTGCCCCTTTCCCATCAAATAGTTAAAAAACTACTGGATGCAATAACCCCAGACCTTCCCCCCACCCCCCGGAATTCGAGTCAACATTTTGTGCCCAAGTGGTTTCATACCTGGTCCAATTCCATCCAGCGGTTTTGGCTGTGCACTTGAGCAAAAATAGTAAAAGGAATGGGGACTAGGGCGAAACTGTATTATTTTTGTTTTCTTAATAACTTCTTTCTTTTAAATGGATCTTTCCCAGAATTTCCGGTTTAGAGTGTGGGGAGTGGGGTTGTAAGTACAGTATTGTTTGCCAAATCCGTTGTACGAGTAAAAGTTATTAGCAATTCTTTTTTCAGGTTTCCTATGGAACTTGATACTCAGCTTAACTGTAATATATACATAAAGAAAGATAGAGATAGAAAGATAGAGATAGGGAGACGGAGCGAGACAACGAGAGAGAGAGAAAGAGAGAGATAAGGAGATCAATAGGAATATAGAGATAGAGATCAAGTGAGATAGAGAGAGAAATAGAGAGATTGAGAGGAATAGATAGTGATAGAAACATGGAGATAGAGGTAGAGAGGGATAGAGCCACATAGAGAGGTGCTGTGGGCCTTGAAAAAAGTACACTGGCACTGATTCTGTAGGAGAAACGAGGACCATCTATCAGCTTGAACAGAGCCCTGACAGTCCTCAAATCTCCTACAGCAGGGGTGATGTGTGCCTTTCAAAAGTACACTGGCTCTGCTGCTGTAGGACAAAAGAGGACTATGGGGGTCTCTGTTCTATCAACTTGAACAGAGCCCTCACGATCTCGTTTTTCCAATAACAGTGGCACCGGGCAGATAAGCGGAAGAAAACCGCAACAAGCGACCTGCAAAAAATCTAAGCACCTTTGGGGAAAAAAGAAGCCCAACGTCACTTATAATAAGCAGACACAGCAACACTGTAATCACCTACCTGGAGGCCATCTTCCTTCTTATCAAATTAAAGGGTCCGACACAGAGACAGGCTGCACTTTGGTCAAAAGAAAGATCACTCTGTCGCCCCAGCATTGACACACATACGTGATATGGTACAGCACTGCTGATCGGAAGACAATTCGTTAAACAAGTCACTTTTGGATTACATCAGTGTAATGTAACATGAAATAGCATTTAGTGTGTCGGACAATTATTTTATTTATTTTATTTTATTTATTTATATTGCGCCGGTAGCTCGCAAGCTTCGGGGCGCAGGAACAGGCACACGAGAAACAAGTGACGGGTAACTAACACAAAGCACAAGACAGATATATAATTATGCCACAGCATTTCCAGTTCTCGTGCCAACCACAAAGTCAGCTTTCTGGCATATCTTCACACTCTTTCTCCTCTCTGTAGCAATGGTGTTGAAGAAACATGGATAATACCAATTGAGGGAGGAACTGTTTAGTGTAGGAGGAGAGGGGTTGCTTATCAACATGTAGTCGAAAATTGGAAGGACATGTTGCATATACAAGTCAAATGGCAAGATTAAATATAATTGGAAAATGATCCTTTTTCTGTACAAAGTAGGCTTATATGAAATAAAGTGTCAGTGTGACATTCACACTGTGCTCCCCAAAGGTGCATGAGTAATGAAAAGGCATCTGCTTCTAGCCCGTCAGATGTGTCAGTGGGGCAGAGTAGAGGGTAAGAAGAGTGTTGACGCGCAGTGCCTTGCTGATAGCTGATTGGCTGGTGACTGATGCAGAGCATATCACGTATGGCATGGGACACCACATTTTAGGCATGATATACATCCTCTACAAGAACCCCCAGAGAGCCCTGCCAACCAGCCACCACAACTCTACCAGAAAATATCCTCCATTGAAGACATCCACAAACGCAATATATGCCTCACCCTGATCAAGTCCTGGATGTCCACTGCTTACTGTAATATGATCCCCACGAATATGGAATTCCTGCTCCTCACCAAAACAATAAACACCACCATATACAGACCGGACTGTCCCCATGGACTTTGAGTGAGGCCCACAGAGCTGATACCCTGTACCATGTCTCTGAGAGTCCATATAGCAAGCCGCCTCTCTTTTGAAACACACATAGCAAAGACAAATCAGACAGAATGGTGCAAACTAATTGCTAGAGAAAGATACGCCCTTCCAACTGGACTTCAGCTTCGGATTCCTCAGTCCCTGGTCCTATCTCACATGAAACCCCATGCATAAAGACCTATCCACCAGCACCCAAGTGCCCATTAGAAGCACCCTCCAGTCCACTGCCTGACTCATCAAAGGTCTCTGTAAATATGACCACACAATGCCCAACCTCCCTGAATAACCCAACAAGCAGGCATCACACTGAAATCAGCTACATCATATACAAAGCTCTCACCATGCACACTCCCTTCTACCTTTTAGATAGAGTCACCATATCTGGTGGTCAATACATCTCTAGAAATCAGACCTGGCCTTACCAGATCAACAAACATTTTTAAAAAAAGACAAAGAATCGGGGAATCCAAGCATTCTGGCCTATGCCCGCAGACTGTTGATACCCATCGTCCTCATACTCACCACCACACAAATGCTATTCAGAAAATAAATCAAAAGCCTCCTCTTCAATGAACCCCATCTTCACAAAATCAACCAACCCCAGTATCCCTCCTAATGACCAACTTCTACAGCACCCCCATTCACCCCACTCTAGTCCTTTCAGAACTATCGCATGTTCCCAACCAACTGCACATGTTCACTATTCCCTGCCATCCTAAATAGTCTTCCAGTAATACCTGCTTTATTGTAAGCACTGTTCCCCACTGTAGCCATCCAATTATGCCTTTGACGACAACTGGTGCCATTGCTTCTCGGAGCTAGGTTTGCACTCAATAAATACCCAAAATGAAACAACAACAAACAATAACTGCTTCAAAAGTGGCATCTAATACTGTCAAAGGCCTCAAAGAATTACTTATCACACGTACGTTGCATGCTCACATGCCCATGGGTCGCCACGATATTACACACGCGCAGCCACAAATGCCCCAGTAATGCCATCCATTGGAGGTTTGCGCCTCATGTGCACTGCACAGTCACCACACATTGTGCAGCTTCAGACGTCCAGGTGCTGCCATCATATCCAAAGTGCATCCCCAAATGGCCCAGTATTGCCACCCAATGTCAGTTAATGCTTCCTATGAATGTTATATTTACCATATGTGGTATGAAGCCTCACATGTCCAGTTGCTATCATAATATGCCAAGTGCCGGCTCAAATGCTGCAGAAACGCCATACAATGCCAGATAAGGCCTCATATGCATTTCATAAGTGCTATATTTAAGGTGCAGTCTCACATGTTAGGTTGTTGCCACCAAGCCATGTCCTTATCATGCTTTAGCGTATTTTATTTGTGCATATTTTTGTCTTTGTATAAAATCCTTAATATGCTATTTACCTCCGGCATCCCCTTAGCCCACCAGGGATACAACTCCAGCATCGTGGATCTAATCTTTGAAGAAGTTGCACTGCTCTGACACTGGCGATCCTCACCCTCCTAATCTGGCTTTTAATCTTATATCCAGAACAAATATAATCCATTTTGATATCCTCTTTCCTATGGTTCTTTTTCAAACTGGGATGGACTTCTTGGCAAAACTGTGCTGTCCTTCCTCTCACAATGGTGTGCTCTGTTACACGTCATGTTTCTACATATAGCCTGCAAATATCATTGCATTCTCCCACCTTGATCCTTCATATCAAACAAAGGGGCTCTAGCTTAGTCTTGCCAAGGTATTATGGCTTTTTAGGCCCACATTTCTCCCATGGCACAAATGATTTTTTAGATAATCCAGTTGTTCCTCTGCCTGGTGCTGGCCCCTATGTTGCATTCACAATTGACACCGAATCTCATTACGCAGAACCTTGATTTTTATTTTTATATTTCTAACGCCTATATCTAATGGAGATTGTACATTTTTTTCAGGTTTACTGAAAATCCAAGTAATTTTATGGACAGTAACAAGTCAATGGAAATTAAAGAATGTATTAACTGTAAAAGCATGTTTGTGGTATGTGGAAATAGATTTATTTGAGGCAAAGTTTATATAGGGAGTGCATTCAGACTTTTAGAATTAAGGATTTATGAGCATTTCAGAACTTTCGGAAGGCAAGATAGCAGACACCCACTGTCACTGCATTGGATGTTGGAACATAAAGGAGTAAATCTGGAGAAAATGTATTTCTCTGGAATCAAATGACTGCTGAGTTCGAAACGAGGAGGAGATCGAGAGAAATATCCAAGAATACAGGAAGCTAAAATAATGTTCTTTTTCTGTAGCACGTTTAAAGGACTTAATACATATAAAGGGTGCCAAACATTTTTGGATTCAAATACATAATACTGATTGTAAACATTTTTCATTAACAGGAACATTTTCCCATACAACAGCAAGTAGTGCTATTTGTTGAATGATACGTGGAAAACAAATGCATAACTGACAGACCTCATTTTTTTTAAAATGGGGGGTGTCAAGTCAGATGAAGGACATGGACTCTGTGAGGATGTGATTCATGACATTTTATTAAATAAAGAAAACATGCCTACCTCTATGTTTGGACCCTGCCTATATTTCTAAGTTGCTCATCAGTCAGTCATGAGTGTCCAAAAGAAATAGTCTGTAGTCCAAAACTATGCTATCTGACCCTGACACTAGGAAAACTAACATTTATGTGGAGAATGACACTCTCTTCCCCTTGCGGGTATTGTTAATACCGATCTGTGGATTTATTTATTGATATGAAATTCTCAGATAGTATCTTGTGACTTCTTTTATTAGTCTCTGGAATTCTTCTGTTACTTTCTGCATCTTTCCTTTGTCCTTGTTATCCTCTTGGTGTCACAAGCTTCTTTCTTTCTCACCTGTTTTTCCTTGCTTGTGGTCTTCTTGGAAGCGCTTTCCTTCTTCCTCACTGTCCAAGACTTGTACTGGTTGGAGCGCAAGTCTTCGGGTTCCAGCACGAGGTAGCCGGCTGCCTAAGCCAGACAGCGTTCAGTATCCAGGAATGTTTAGCGATGGATCCAGGAAGGAGGAGGAGCAAGTGTCCTATGCTCGGAGAGTGCCCGAGGGACCGCAGCACCGAGCACAAAACGGGATCTGGGATGAGGGGATACAGGCTAGCGGGTAAATGCAGGAATCAGGAGAGGGTTCCAGGAAGGAAGAAAAAAGGGGTAAGGAACCGGAGATGGTACGGTATACGGACTCGAAACACACGCCTAACACCTCCAAGCAGTTGCGTTGAGACGCGCAGAGCCGTGGGGGCATGCCTGTTTTCTAGGAAGCAGAGTGTTGCACGCAAAGACTAGAGCGCAGCGTTTCTGGGCCGTCGGCAATGTTGGAAGAATCACTGACCTCATGCCGCGGTGCATCATGGCCCACGAAGTTCAGAAGGGCCGAAATCGGTGGTTCATGACACTTGGGCTTCTTTTCCAATATATATACATTCTTCGTTATTATTTCCGGCGTATCCTAGAAGAATACTTTATTCTTCAGGTGGCCTTTCTCTCTGGGTGAAGTATATCTCAAGTTGCTTTGTCCCACTGACTTATTTACTTGGCTTTCTGGTATATTTTCTGATTCACAATATCCGTTCCTTCTGACATTCTCTTTTGATTTGAAATATCATATGGGCTTCCCCTTCTCCAAGGGTATTGTTATTCCTTGTTTTAACACGTTAACATTTAGATTCACAGTGCCTCTATGTCTGTCCAGGGACTTCTGAGTTTCTTTTGCCTCTTTCTCTCTCTTCTACCTATGTAGGTTCAGGTGGTTAAAGGGTATGTTTTTCACATAATTTCTACTGGGATGAGTGATCTGCATGATATAATGATCTCTCCTTGGTCTCCTGTTATCCCCTTTCTCCCAATTATCTTCTATTATGAGGGGAGATGTCTTTGAGAGCCTTGTTCCATGTCACCCTCTTCTCAAGTCGCACAACATGTTTGCTTCACCTTCTTTGGCATTACTAGGGCTCTGTGTCTGTTCTGGTGGTCCAGTTTCTCGTCTCTGGCTCTTTCCCTGTTGCTTTCTCCTGTAAAGGCTGTGCCGTGATTTTGGCGTGTCAGGCTCTCATACCGGGCTCCTGCCCTGGAGCTCTCTCATGTTGGGGCTGTATTGTGGCTTTCGCGTGTTAGTCTCTCGTACTGGGTTCCTGCCCTGTTGCTCTCTAGTGCTTATGTTGTGCCGTGTGTTTTGGCATTCAAGCTTGTCATCTCGAGCGCGTTTTAAACTCATGGTTATCCTCTCTGGTGTGTACTCTGGCTCCACCCAATCTTATGCAGCACAAAGTCCTCTCTAAGCTGCGTATGTGTTCCTCTGTCTCCAGGGTACGCCATTTAACGTGCTGGTTTAAGTGTTTTGCATATTTAGATTTAAAGGGACATGTTTATTTCCAATAAGATAATGGTATCTCTGAGGAGTTTTTTCATCCCAGTATTGATATACTGAGGCCTTTGGTACTGCTAAGCTTGTCATGTAGGTCACGTGTGTGTTGCCACTGTAGGGAGTTCCTCACAGCAACAGGAGTCCTTGTCCCCTAAGAGGGAGTCTCTCCAGGTGAGGTCCCACTTGCTTCGATCCCGACGGAGGGTTTTGGAGAGCGGGCTCACCTTCCTAGCCTCACAGGAAGGCTCTGGGAATCAGAACATAGCAGAATAGTATTATAAACATTAGAAATGTCAGACAGAAGCAACTAGTGCATTTAAAGAGAATCCCAAGTAAGTTGCCTTCAATTTACAAGTGTAAAAATAAATGCATGTTTAAAGATGGAAACCACTATCCACGAAACGGAAATCAAGAGGTGGTTTCTCAGGTAAAAGTTGTCCTCTTTCTATGTCTAATTAGGACCTTTAAATAAAAACACAAAAATGGCGCCCACTCCATACGGAACACCAAACAAAATGCAGTTATCATGCCGCACAACTTGAAAACATCTGAACCGGTAGGACTAACTAGTTAGCAACAGATTAGGAGCCCCGTTAAAGGGTAAGGATGCAAGGGAAGGAACAGTGATACGAAAAGGTGCTGCATTCACTTTTCAGAAATATAAATAATCAAACAAAATAAAAAGGATGTTATTTGTTTGTATAAACCAGAAAGAAAAATGTGTCAAAATGTGTTTACGGTAAGAGGAAAAAGAGGATTGATGAATCTACAGCGCCGTTTTTATATGCTTAATTTACAACAGTGAGGAAAAACCATACAGACTCAAAAAAGAAACATGATAGATGGAACATAACACAATATGTACGAATGAGTGGAAACAGGTAGACGTGGAAACAGATGATGGGTTAACCATGAAGTTATTGCACATGACACAGTCATTATTATCCATGAAATAGGCATATTCGTGTTGCTGGTTGTTAGATATATAGGTGGGAAATATATTTTAGTCTTATAAACTGGGAAATAGACATGATTCCTAGTAGAAATGTGGAATTCATTATGTAACAAAGGGTTTATGGATAAACTTTGTGTACTAATGTTTGTCAAGGAGGGAAATATGGGAAGTGCGCCAGGTAGAAGTGCGCCAGGTAGAAGTGCAAGTTGTCGTACATTATTCACTGGCTTTTCAAGGGGTCCTATCAAGTGAAGCCAGGTGAATGAGAGCAGCCATGGATCCACCAGGACAATGAGCATAATCACAGTCACTTCACCACCGTGGCAGCACCGGTTTAGCTGTAACCAGTGCTGGATTTACTCCAAGCCGTTTGCCACTGGATGGCATGCCACAGACCATTCCTCCACTGAGCAGTGTGCCTGCGTGCCATCCTTTTAAAGCGGTCAGGGTTGTGGGTTTCCAGGATGAGAGCTAGCAGAGTTAACATTCATGTTAAAGTGGATTCGTCAAATGGGCCTTTTTGGGACCCCTGTGCAGTTCAGTGGGGTTTCTGTAAGGATGGATCCCAGGTGACTTACCGAGCGCAATTGATCTGCCCGCCTTTATTGTGATGAGCCAGTCAACTTAAAGACAACCCTCTGCAATGTCATGCCCACTTATATGTGCCCAGTCAAAAAAGGAAAATCAAGGCCTAACAAGCCGATTCATGGAATTTCGTGCAGAAATCGCACAAGTGGCGTGCGCCGGAAGGGCCACTGAGCGAGCCTGTACGATCAAGTAAATCAGCGTGCAATGTGTAATCATGGAATTGTTCGCACAAAGTAACAGTATTCGCAAGCCACGGCTGGAACACCCGCGACACGCCCACATGCAAGGCAGTAAACTGACAGATCAGCTACCTTTGCACACTCCACGGGCGCGAATACACACAGCCTTAAAACAGTGTGTGGGGTCCCCTATATGCAGGCCTGCGACTTGGGGAGCCCGCACATGGTCCCCCATATCTGTATCCGGCACCCTGATAACATGCGTATGAAAATTCGTAACTTGCCAATAACTGAGGAAATGTGCATGGGAACCCACGTAAAACGTTACTGCACCCCTCTACACACCTTACGGTTACCCCTACGCTACATCAGTACCCCGATTGAATACACGCACCCTGAATTTCGACATGCGTCCCACCTGTGTGCTGAAAATCCTTCGTGCAAGTGTACTCACACCAGCCTTCTAGTGGCAGATCCTATGAAGGACTTGCGTGGGCATTTCCCAGCCGAGACATTGCGCAATCGATTCCATGAATATGTCTCTTGCCAAGCAATAGTGGGCATGCAAGAGACTGCCTGCAGGCCGTCCCTTGAAAGCCCACTTCTTTGCAAATTATTCCCCATTTCTGGTATTCCGCCCCTTCACAGCCCTCTGCACAGGCCATGCTTACCCTCAGCTCGGAGTATCTCGCAAGTCCCTCGACAGCCCGCACAGGCATGCCAGGCCACCGCGAATTCCACACAAGTCCAGGAAAAGTGCCATTCCATGAATCGACAAACAGAGTTGCGTGCATAGATTCAGCGCAAGTAGCCTATTTTCTTTGCAATAAATTCCATGAATCAGCCCCTTAATGTTTCCAATGTTTTCTTGTCGTCCCTAGGATGCCTATTATATGCACATTTCTCCACCTGTGCCACTTGCTTGAGCACTGCTAGCCGCACTTCTATAGAATTGTTCCAAATTAATCCTCCCTATGAAGTACTCAGCCCCAGTCTGCCTGAACTCTAGAAAGAGGGTACAATGGATTATACAAACTACACCTCTACCGACACCTATACACTGAGCTTTCCAAACCAAGATCCATCAATTATGTAAAGGGACTGAGCCACTTCCTCAGCAATGGTTATGCATGGCAGCACTTTCTAGGAGGATTGATTTATATAAACCCACAACATGCAAGTTTATGTACCTTTTTTTGTAGACTAACTGAAAAGGCTATGCTAAGATGCGGCAGAGGATTCTATGTCAAGACAGGAGGATTATGCTTCAACTTCTTTAATACCACTCAGCAGTTTCAACAAAATAAGGGAAATAAACACAGAAAATGCTTCCAGCAACTCATTTTATTTTTTCGCTCTTTTTAAAAGTACACTTCCTTCTGTCCTTGTAGTCTTCGGCAGTGGTGCTGCCCAGTCTATATGTCACAACCTGCCTCGAACTCCTCTTCTTCTTTTCCTGATTTTCAGAAAGATAAGTGCTGTTTTCTGAACTCTAAACGAGTAGCATGATTTATTGTCTTAAAGAACCTAATAGCGTGATTGGTAACGTAGCAGTGGCGCACGGTACAGAGCGGAGCGTGATTCCGAAGCAAGTTAGAGGGAAAGGAAACAGGGCCCGTGTCATATTCCCGACACAACAGGGGGCCCTTTCCTTTTCCCTCCCCTCCCTCATGGAGGCTGAACCACACTGAGAAGCGCACCCCAGCGGGAGCGACGGGCTCAGCAGACGGCGCCTCCAAGAGTGTGAAGAGAGAGTCCGGCCGCGGCAGTGATAATCAATTAACAGTGCCTCAAAAACTATCAGCCGTCAGCATGGAGATCAACCATTAAAGCTTTTCGAAGAGAATAGAACACTAGCGATCAGTGAACCAAATTGCAAATCGAACGTTCAGTAACACTGAACCGACAAATGGGCCCTTTTAAATCAGTAACACGTCATACAAGGATTGGGCTGCAGAATTACTCCTACACCAAATAATAAGACCGACTCAGGAAGTTGGCAAAATGTCTCCTGCGACTGTTTTATTTTCAATTGTCTAAAACAGAGACTTACAAAAGACATCAACGGACGTTCAATCATGCTCTCAATTATTTTGCATAAAAAACACACGTAAGTACTAAAAATTTGTCATAAGTGAGATCATACATGTGGCAAACTAAGAAAAACCTCTGGGGAGTTGTGATTGGCTCAAGGGGAACAGCTAAGTATACTTTCTTTAAGAGATGGGGTTGTGATTGGGTTTCTACAGTCAGGTGCGCAATTTATGTAAGTCATCTTCATCAGTTACTAGTTACACAGTACACCACTGGCTATCAAACTATAAGGCCCCTCATTATATGTCCTTCTACAATTGGTTGGCATGCTTGTACCCTTGTGGAACATTCAGGCTCACTAGCAGCACGTAAGCTGGTACCCCAGGTGCCAGTGTGTGGACTTGACTGTGTCTCCCCACACAATGGGTGGTCTAACCATTCCTTTGCCTCAGGATCCTTCCCCTCCCCTCTGAAGCTCTCCCTTGTGCATCCACTCTCAATAAACCCACAGCTGATCCTTCCTGTCCGGCTAACTATCGTCCAATATCCATTACTCCCTTTCTGGGCAAACTCCTGGAAAAGCTGGCCATCTCTCAGCTTAACCTTCATTCTGATTCTGTTGGCTGTCTCCATGATCACAAGTCTGGCTTCAGATTAGCCAGAAGCACAGAAACTGCTCTCCTGAACATCCGTGAAGATCTTCTCTCCAACCTTGACTCTAATATTCCCTCTGTCCTCATCCTACTCGATCTCTCTTCTGCCTTCGACACGGTCAACCATACCATCCTGCTCAACCCTCTCTGTTACAACCTGTGTATCACTGATCAGGTTCTGGCCCGGCTGACCTCCTTCGTCTCCGATCGATCCTCCCAGATCCAACTGGGGTCTTTCCTATCATCTATTTTTTTTTTTTTTTTAAATTTCTTTATTGTTTCGGTGATAAATTTTACTTTACACCTTTACAAATATTAAAAACATACAACATCTTAAGATCTCTTATATACAAAAAACAGCCAAATTTCATTTCCTCTAAAACAAACTTTTAAGATAAAATCCTTCGGGTGAGCGGAAACAGTGTGTTAGCAAACATAAAACTACTACAATATACTGTAAACGTATACAACTTAACAGAACAACCCTCTCCCAAAAAGTACCCTTATATATGATAGGGCAGAGGTGAACAAAAAACAAAGGAGATACAACACGCAGTCAATCAAAGTTCAATAACACACAACACATAAGTAAATATAACAATAAGTTCATATCCAAACTAATCATATCAGCCAAACCTCCTGTTACCTATTCGCAAGTGCCAACCCAATGCTGTTAAAACTTGCGTGATTCATCATCAGTAACTGTTCTTCAATCAGATTAACCAGTCTAACAGTTGCTAGAATAATAGTATTAGAGGAGCCCTGCATGCATCTTATCCATATTAGATTGGCTTCAAAGCTCGAATGAGAAAAGAACAAAGAAGCCAAGCAACACGATCTTTGATTCACAAAAAATTTACAATAAATAAATAGATGTTGAAGTGTTTCCTTTTCCAATCTGTTCAAGCAAAATCGACATCCATGTCCCATTGCCAACTCTCCATAACCGGCCCAAGACCGAATGCGCTCTCTCGTTTGGATAAGATCCAAACGGAAACGCATATAGGTCTGTCTGGCCCTTTTATCAGGAAAACATAAGATGTAAGGTAACCTTGGGGTCACGGCATGTCTGAACAGCGCATAGGTCGCAAAGGAAGGATATTCCCCGACCTTGTCCGAATTTAGAGCCCACGCATTGCAAAAAAATCGATTTCTGACTTTGCTTGGGGTTTTAATTAGGTCTATCAAAGTCATATTAAGCGAGGCCAGAGCCTCCATTATTTCCTCCTTTACTTCCCGAACCGAGGCCGGGCAATGATTTTCCATCATTATATGAAACTCTTCATAGAGTGAGTTAGGGGGAGGTACAAGAAATTTACAAAAGGCATTTACCTTCCTCCAAAGATATTTATCGGCTAGAGAATAGAGTCCCAACTCATGTAATATGATGGGATTTGGTAAATAACTTGGTAGCCCTAGAATCTTCTTCCAGAGCTGACCTTGTATTTGATTTAACAGGGGCCCCAACTTCAACAGGCATATATCAAGAGTATAAAGCAGGATGGGCTCTATCTTCATCGTATAAAATTGGATGAGGGGCAGGAGAGAGAAGCTGCAATATTTAGCGTTGATTATTCTCATTTGTCCCATTAACGGGGCAAGCTTCTCTTTCAGCAGGGCCCGCCATCCATCAATTGAGCTCCCATTAGACAGCTGATAGCCCAGATATACAATCGCCTCTTTCCTGGCAATGGTCTGCTGGTTGATAGTAAATGTAAATCTAGGCAGTTTTTTTTTTGGCCGTAAAAATCATAATATGGGATTTCGCCGGGTTAATTGTCATGTTATTTTGCAGACAGTAGTCATGAAGTGTGTTTAATTTGTTCTGCAGACCGAAAGGCACTCTGTCGAATAGAACAATATCATCGGCAAAAGCTAACCAATGTAGACGCATGGGACCCAATATTACGGGGAAAGCATTAATCTCTTTCCAAAGATTCTCAATATCAGCGAGATATAAATTAAATAAAACTGCAGCTAAATTACATCCCTGCTTAACCCCTATACTCATAGGGATAATAGCAGAGAGGAGCCCCTTAGCATTGATCCGAATTTGACATGAGGTATTTGTATGGAGTGCGGCAATTAAGGCCACCAAAGAGGATGGAATGCCATAGGCCAACATCTTGCGCCAAAGGCGGGCACGAAGAACATTATCGAAAGCACATGTAAGGTCTATGGCAGCCATATATATGGTGCCCTTTGATTCTCTGTGCACAGCTCTCCTTAAATGTGCTAAGATAGCGGCGTTTAATTGAGTACCCAGTGCCCTACGAAATCCCACCTGAGCTTTAGACAAAATATTATGGTTTCTTATATGATCTTCTAAGTCAACCAGGAGCAGGCGTGTAAAAATCTTTGCCGCTGTGTCAATCAGCGCAATTGGTCTGAAATTCGCAGGATTACTTATCACCCCCTTTTTATGAATGGGGATGATAATGGCTATAAGCCATGATGGCGGAATAATCCCGGTGTGGTAAATCGACTGAAAGCATGACAGTAGATACTTAGCCCAAAAGTGGGGATCAGATTTATATACACAAGCAGGCAGCCCATCCGGGCCGGCAGCTTTTGATGGATTCAGTTGCTCAATTGCCCATATGATATCTTTTACTTCCCAAGGACAGACCACCGGAAGAGGCAAGTGCATCGGAGCGCTCTCTGAAGCGGTATGTCTAGCAGGTAGCGAGAACTTCAAATTAAAGAACCTCTCCCATTCCTGGCCTGAAATCACCGCCACCATGCGAAGATCCACTTTTCCTACAGGATTTCTTAGGGTAGCCCATAAGTCTCTGCTTTTTTTTTTACACAAAAGGCCAATCATGTATTGGTTGGCTAGAATATGGGCTGCACGACGCAACAGCATTAGCTGTTGTTTATAGTGCGCCTGAATCATGTTCTTTTGGCGAATATACGTACACTGACATATCATTCGCTTCCTTAGTATGCGAAGATCCCAATTTCTTTGCTTTTTTAGACATGCGATCTGATTGGTATTGACCTGGGCAACCGCAATAGTGGACTTTTCCAAAGGCTCTTTCGCGACATCTACCAAATGCATATGAATCATTTTAGCATTCATTGCATTAATTTTGGTTACATTCGCTGTGGAGGCCTTATCATCCCAAAGTACTAATATATCCCTATTTACCAAAAATGACACTTTCCTGCATCTGGCAGGAGTCCAGTTTACAGATATTGTATTCCTATCACATGACACTAAGGTTGCAGGGGCAAAAGTAGGATAGCATTCCACTCCCATATGCAAGCAGGAATATAGCATATGATGGTCACTCATATTCAAATCTAATATCTGTATTGGTTCAAGCAGCCCAGAGCATACTTTAGAGGCGAGTATGTAATCTATGAGGGAAGTGGATGAACCTCGTTGCCAAGAGAAATGAATGGAATTAGAAGCCAATTGAATTGGGTAAATCCCCCATCATCTATCTTCCTCTCTACATGTGGTTTCCCAGAGGTCTAACCTCTCGCCCTGGCTTTTCAACCAATACCTGGCAACTTTCGCACACTGCATTGCCATTTTCTGCTCAAATTTCCAGTGCTACGCTGATGACACTCAACTCATTTTCAGGCTGCCCTCGGCCACCTCCTCTCCCTCTCTCATCTCTGATTGCCTAACTGCCATTCAAGATTGGTGTGCCGGCAATGATCTCTGTCTGAATGCCAGCTAAGAACCTTGGGGTCATCTTTGACTCCACACTTTCCTTCTCCGCCCACATCTCTAAGGTCTTCCTACTTCACCTCCTCAGAGGTACTCTGCCTTTCCTCTCCTTCCCACAGAAGCTCACTGTCTCCCAAGCACTGGTTCTCTCTAGGTTGGACTATTGTAACAGCCTCTTTCTAATCTACCTGCCTCTACTCTCCACCCTCTGCAACTAATCAAGAACAGGACTGCAAGACTTGTCCTTGGCCTCAAGCCCTGGGATGGTATCTCTCCAGCTCTGAAATCTCTCCATTGGCTCCCAGTGGATGCAAGGATTAAATTCAAAACCCTCTGCATTATCCACAAGGCTTTCTGGGACCTGGGTCCAAAATACCTTCAGCTATCCCTCCGCAAATACCTCCCCTCTCGAGCTCTTCGCTCCTCTACTTCTAACTCCCTCAGGGTCAGTCATTTTTCAAAGAAATGAGCTGGGGGTAGATCTGTCTTCGGCTGGGGCCTTCCTCTGGAACAGCCTCCCTGCCACTCTAAAACTTGAGGAGAACCATCTCCGGTTCCAGAAGCACCTCAACACCTTCCTCTTTGCTTCTGCCTTTGCTCCCCCTCTCCACTGCTGATCTGCTCTCTCTTGGCACTGTGCACCTGGCCACCCTATGTCCCCTGGGCCCAGATACCCACTCACCCTGCCACCCTCCTGAACTGCCTCCTGGCCACCCCTTGCACTGGGGACTGTATCTGTACCCATACAGTCCCCCCTCTTTTTCTTCCTTTTCTGCACTTATCAGACTTACTCAGTTCTGCTGCTGTAAACATAGCACTTGCTGGCTGCACTACCACTGTTTATTGCCTCCATTATCTATTTATTTCTATTTATTATTTATCAGTTCTCCTCTGCTCCGCACTTTCCACTCTACCCCTTCCATGCACTTTCCCCTTTCCTTTTCCCATGCACTTGCGCAAACTCAATGTCACAGGGCCTAGTAAGATCGCTGTTTGTTTTACCCTGTTCCCCTCCCTTGCCTTGTCACGCTCTGAAACACTTGTATACGAGCGCGATACAAATAAATTAGCCCTACATCTCTCATCGCTCATGCCTTCTGCCATTCAGATTGTCTTTGAACTTTTCCTGGCAAGTATTTTGGCCTGTTTTGCAGCATTTAATTGTCTTGAATTAATAAACTTCTGAACCCATAGGCCCTTTAAGCGAGGTATCGCTATATGGGATGGATGGTGATGCAGAATTTACTCTTACACCAATAATAAGACCGACTCAGGAAGTTGTCAAATCTGTAGCTATTTTATTAACAATTATCTAAAACAGGGAGTACAATGGACATCAGCGGACGTTCACTGAAGTCTCTCATCGAGAATTCTCAAAGCATTTAATAAAAACACAGTTATATAGCAAAAACTCATCATCATTGACGTCATAATATGTGGCAAAATAAGGAAACCTAAGTTGGATTGTGGTTGGTCTAAAGCAGGGGTCTCCAACCTTTACGTTAGCTAGAGCTACTTGTAGTGGATGCCAACAGTGGAGAGCTACTAGCGGACGATATCGGGGAGGGGATATTTATAAGCCTCGGAATTTTTACCAATATTTTTTTGGCTCGATTATTTCCCCTCTATAAACAGATGGAATAACCTATGCCTTCACGAATATATTAAGAACTTCAAAAACCTCTTTGTTGCATTATTATTTATTAGTAGCTGTCTCAAAAAGACAGATATTTGTTGGACTACCATACAAATATCCTGTAATTTTTGTGCCCCTTCCTTTGCGTTTTATGCAGGCTTTCTACATGCTAGGCACACTATTATTTTCCAAATTAAAAAAAAGTAATTTCCAAATTGAAAAATGTTGCTTGCGTTCAAAAGTTTTCTTTGAAATGTTTTTTTTTGTCAGACACCACACATACTCTGTTATTTGCCAGTAAGATAGCTCAGCGGGTTGAGCGCTCGCTGCTGCTATCTGAGCGTGATCTGCAGGTCGCAGGTTAAAATCCCGGCAAGGCCAACTCAGCCTTTCATCCTTCTGAGGTCGATATACGTACCAATTTCAGTTGGTTGATATTGCATGTAAATATGTGCTCTGTAAAGCGCTTTGGATTAAGGCGCTATATAAATAACACATCATTATTTGTGTGCCCCTCTATGTTTTAACACAAGTTATATTTATAAAGATGTTATATGCTTGTCAAACTGGTTAATCACAAATGCTTCTGATATGCTGACAGCAGTTTTTAGGAAATTGAACTGTGGGTTCATGGGTGCCAACTTTTGATTTTCACAGGGGCAGAAATATCCTCACCTCAGTCCTGAATATAAGCAAGCAACCAGCCCAACCCATACCCTGGCCAAACACATTGTATAGCATTTTTTTTATAATGCATTGCAAAAAGTCATACGATTAACAACCTGTAGTTTTGAATATATAACATCTCAGCATCGGTCTGTCAACCTGCTGAACTACCCTGGTATGCTTCTACTGTACAGCGTGTCTATGGATTGCTTAAGGTACTAAAAGTGTGTGTACTTGTGTCATGGATGTGATTTAAAGTGGAAATGTACGGTGTGGAACTTGGAAAGAAATTGCACCATTTTTTAAAATATTATTTTGAACATTTCCAGGCGAGCAGCAGTGCTACTGTGATATTTTCATTGCGTGGTCACAATGATCCTGATCCTGCCCCAGCCCCTCCAACATTTCTGGCAAACAAGAGCAGCTTGCTTAAGAAAGACTGTTGTGGGGGCGCACAAGGCCAACTGTGGTACTACAGGCGGCCTGCAGAAGCATAACGTGATACTGACATTTGTCAGCAGATTTACAAGCAGTTCCAAGTGGCACAGTAACCAAGCTCTCTGCCTGCAATTGGGCCAACTAGAGTTCTGATCCTGAACACGGAACATGGCTGCAAAAATCACCATTAAATAATATAACTTAGGATAAATGTTTATTTTTTGGTATCTTCAGCGCGGGCGACTGAAAAGGCTCAGGCGAGCTACTAGTCGCCCGCGATCGACTGTTTGGCGACCTCTGGTCTAAAGGGAACATCTAGCCTTAACTTTTATAGGGAATAGGATTGCGATTGGGTCTCTAAGGTCAGGTGGACATCTATGCCCACCCTTAGTGCAAGTCATCCTCAGTGTCAAAATACACAATGTTTAATTGGCTTTCATACTATAGGTCTCTTTGCTATGTGGCCCTCTATGATTGGTTAGCATGCTTCTACCCTTCAGGAATATTCCACTCACTAGCAACACGCAAGCTGAAACCCCAGGTATTTGTGGGTGGACTTGACCATGCCTCCCCACCCGATTAACCCAACATCTATCATCACTCCTGCTGTTTGCCATTCAAATTGTCTTTGAACTCGGCCTTGCAAAGTATCACTGCACCTGAGAATAGAAGGGAGTGTGAGCATGGTCTTAGCTTCAAGTCTCGGTGTAGCTTTCCCAAAGTCTATTTTCATCTAGACCATGTGACAGGAGACTGTGTTTTAACTTTTTCTGTCGTATTTAACACTATTAAATGAATAAAACATGGCACTCAGAGTGTTTTTCCATTGCACCTCAACGGGAGCATGCCTCGCTTCTCACATTCATTGTATCTTCTCGAATAGATAACCAGTTTCTTGGCTTCCCCAACCCTTGACATTGGGCCAGACAAGCTTTCTCGATTATTCCCTCATCGTCAGCTGTTTCTTCTACTGCGCCACACTTTCAGCCCTTCTGTTCATGGGGTCTCAGTTTGCTAAAACAAGATGTGGAACATCCAGATTCTATACACAGATATACATATTGGCGGCACAGCCTGCAGTCTCTTCACTACGTACAGCCAGCCTTCATGATTACTTAGTCTAATTGCGTTTCAGCATCTGTACAATTATAAAATGGCTTGCATTTTCTTTAGTGCTCTCTGCACGTGCAACTTTCATTCCGCACATAAAATGTTGATCGATTCTTCACTTCACCATCAGATTCTATAAGGTCTATTCACCTTCTTCATTGGCATCTCTTCTGGGTGTGTCATTTTTGCCTCATGTGATGTCACCCGTCTTCTCGTTCATTCATCTTCACACTTTTTACGGAACCTCCTTTAAGAGACTGTCCTTTCTCAGTGGGTACATCATATAGGGCTTTCTCAATGGATACCTTGTTTCAAAGATTCTTCACGGTACAGGGACCATAATTGGCATTGTGCATGTCGCAATTTTCGGCTTCCAGCATATAGGCAAAATAGGGGCGGGACTTCCAGTAGAGGCACTTGGCTCCTCCACTACACTTGGCACTCATGATGTTCTTTCTTGCACCTTAACAAGGGCTGATTCAGCTTCGCACATTGACTTGTTCTTCAAGGATAGATAACCCAACCTCTTCAAGGTTAGATAACCAGTTCTTGGCTGCTCTATCCTTTGGCACCAGGCCAAACAGCTATTCCAGGCCTTTCCTCCGTCTTCAGCTGTTTTCTTACTGTGACTCAGCCCTCTGATACTTCTTTCTTTACGGGTCTCAGCTTTACTAAATATGTGATACCGATGTCCAGAATTCTATGTAATGGCAGCACTGCCTGCAGCCTATTCACTACGTATAGCCGCCTTTACGATTACTTAGTCTACTAGCGTTACAGCATCTGTACAGTTATAAAACGGCTTGCATTTTCTGCAGTGTTCTTCACACGTGCACTCTTCATTCCGCATATGAAAGTTTACTCGAATCTTTACTTTGTTATCAGATTCTATAAGGTCTATGCATTTTTCTTCTTCAACCATTCTTCTCAGTGTGTCACGCTCATTTCTTGTGACGTCATCAGCCTCTTTTCTTATCCTTTTCATATTCCTTCGGGGACCTCCTCCAAGAGATTGTCATCTTTGCGAGTGTGCATCAGATAGGGTCTTCTCAATGGATACCTTGTCTCAAAGGCTCTTCGTGGAATAGGCACTATCACTGGTGTTGCGCACATCACAATTTCTGGCTTCCAACACATAGGCACAATGGGGGTGGGACTACCTGTGGAGGCATTCGGCTGCTCCTCAACACTCCCCACTCTAGTTGATTCATTGACCACTCCCCCATCATCTTCACATCTTGATATCCTCTCTTGAAGAAGTGCTTCTTTGGAGTCCACATTTTCACTACCCCCTTTGAGGGATCCCGCTGATTTCAACACTCCAGGTCATGTGGCTGCACTGTCCATTCGGGCTACAGTAGAGTCATAATCCAATATACTTCCTGTGGTTTTTTGGATACAGGAACTTAGTTCCCTCAGGTGCTAAGATGTTGGCCTCTACAAATTTTCTGATCTCTTCATCTGTCAATTCCTTGGGTCCAAACCCTGACCCGACATTGATCATAATCCTCATTCCTACTGCCTTCTTTGCTGTCTTCTTGCACTGTGTAATTATTATCCTAATCACACAGAATCCAAACATTATCATCAACAATCCTGCTCACAGGAGCCTGAAGATATTCGTCATCCATTGTGGAGAAGATGGACGCAAACCAGCTGTCATCTGTAATATCTTCTGTCTCATCTTCCATCTTGTTGTGTAGATTCATCAGCAATGTTATGGCCTCTGTCAAGGTCCCATTCTCGTCATCATGAGAAGATATAAATGTGCAACATGATACTCTAATTTTGGTGCACACTTATCCATCCACTGCTGTGATCATATCAAGGACATATCTGTTCTGGAGGGTCATCAATCTTATTGCCCTCAGTTCTTCCCTGATAGCATTGAATCCCTTTATGGTGGTGTTGATCGTCTGCAGGAGTTCCCAGCGAGTGATCTGTAGTCACTTCACATTCGCCATTGTTTGGATCCCTGATGTAAAGATAGTCGTAAATATTGAAGCAGTCTTGCTGAATAGCCTATGCTCTTAAGGAATATCATCAAAGGCTTCTATCGATTTAGCTGAGAAACAATTCTCCCTCCTTGTTCGGTTCGAGGATTTCAAGTGATCTTCTCCACTTCAAATGAGCATCCACCTTTGGAAACTCTACAATGTTCAGGTCACTTTGAGGAATCACTAACACTGGAACATGAATAAGCACTATAGAACACATCCCTCCCCAGTACTTGGGCAGCTTCATGTAGGCTCTAGACCCACAAGCCCAATGATTAAGACAGATGTTCCTTCTCCCATTTTGGAGACATTAACTATGTTCTTACAACCTCTGTTATTTCCCGCACAAGTTCTTCCTTCTCTTCATAAGCACAACGTTGCATTCATCAATGGAATCACCATCATTGGGACTGATTCATCTTCGACCCAAATTAATAGTTTGGCAAACATGTCCCATAACTTAGAACAATCATTATCTACCTTCTGTACTTCTTGCATATACTCATTCTTTAGTAAATGAGCTGTGCATGACATCAGCCCTTCTTCCCATCCCTTTTTAGATCTCACTCTTCCATAGATCAGCAGCTGAGCTCGTTCCCAGCATCCGGGCATGCAAGCTATTTGCTCCTTATCAGTACAGTCAGTCTCTTAATTTCTTTAACGATTAACTTATCCTGTCCTGCTGCAGGATACACAAGTATTTTGTCTCTCCATTAAAGCTCCTTTTCCATCTGTATAGTCTTGATATAATCATCCTAGAATGGAAACAACCATTTTTCTCCCCATCGCAGAGCGGCCCGACTTCCTTGAAATTGTCCCCTAGAAGTACATGCTGCAAGATGAACAAGACATCTGGCATGGTTTTCCGGAACTTCTCTAGGAATGAAAGTGTGTCTGGCTTTCATGGCATAAGGTATGAGAGCACAGACATAGCAACTCTCCTTAGACATTCTCTCCCCCACCTTTTTCATGTGCTGATACCACATGTCTCCCCCACCTTTTTCATGTGCTGATACCACATGTTATTACCCAAGTGTGCTGTACTGTCTAAATATGTGTTTATCCCATTGGTGTCTTCCTATGTATGTCTACTTTGTCTCTTTAACAAAATATCTGCAGACAATGGTAACAACTCTAACGCAGCTCTATGCTGAGGAAAAAACACGCAATACCTTTTCTCATTCGTAATGGGCAAACCTACAAGAGTATCAAGTGACTTCTGGATTTTTTGGATTGAAAGTATAAAAAAAGGTGAATAATAGGAAACAGAAAGACACAAAGCATAACTGTGCATATGCATATCGCAAACCGACAGAATAATCCCCACCATTTATGCCACTCTGGAACCTCTTGAGCTTGCTCATTCTCTGAAATTGTGTTATCTTCAACATTTCAAATATTTGCTGCAATTTAAGTAAGGAAAAACACTTTACTCAGGTAACTGTGATACGTTTGGCAGTTGCAGTAGTTCCTCTACTATTGCTATGAGCAACCTTCTTATTATAGGGCCATTCTTAGGATCTTGTAAAAAAGTGCAGATGTCCACATCTCTTCTAATAAAGGGCTGGATAAGCTTGAAGAATGAACACATAAATAGCAAGCACGATACGATGCACATCACTTTCGGCGAGAATCATAAAATCAGTCAAACAAATATTCAGTGAGAAACCAATTGGAGTACTGTTCACGTTTCCAATTCTTAACCAAATGTTGTAATTTAAGCATAATCACTATATATTAGCATTTCTTTAAAGTTCATTCTCATGATTCCTATGGCTCAAGCAAAAGAGTTTCACGCCTGCTATAATATCTATAAGGAGTGTCCAAGCAACTGTCCAAATGAACCTCTGCATTTATTGTTCAATTTTTAGCCTCATCGTCCTTCTTCTTTGTCATCAATTGAGTCTCCACACGCTGAAATTCTTCCTCTTGTCTTGCTTCTGTATCACTGACTGGGGGTGCTGCAGCCTCACTGGTGTAAAGTTGGACATGGTTCCGGTAGATCCATGCTCGTCTGCCTTGAACCTTTACTGCTGAGGGAGTAATGTTCTCTACTACATACAGGCCATCAAACCTTGGCTTGTGCCACCTCTTAGTGACGTTTTTTATCAACACGGTGTCACCATCAAAAAGTCTCAGTGCTGATATAAGTTCGGAAGATCCAGCTGCTGTATGGTTTTCATCTGTTTTCTGAGACGGACCTCCCTGACGCTTGAGTTGATCTGAAATTAGAGAGATACTAGCGGTCATACATGTCAAATGATCACATAATTCATGTCCTAACATTGTTGCTGTACTCTGGGAATCACTTCTACTCCTTGATGGAGGAGCTAAAGGCATTTGCATGCGCCTTCCTGTCACTAGCTCGTGGGTGTGAGGTGATGGTCCGAACCAGACAAATTCCTGAGGGCATCTAAAGCTAAGGACAGGCAATATAGCCATTCCTTTTTCAGTGTCAACTTGAGCTTGGCAATCCTTTCCTTAAGGAGGCCGGTCAGTCTCTCACATATATTCTGTTCACTTGCGGGTGATAAGCAGAAGAAGTGTGTGCTTAATACTCAATAATAATCCTATCTGTTTGAATACTTCATTAACAAAATGTGGGCCATTATCGGATCTCAGTACTTCACACACTGACGATCTTGGAAAGACTTCACGTACTAAAAACCTCACTGCGCAAGTGGCATCAGGGTGTGTTCATGGAACTGCCTTGACCACCTAGAGAAGGGACACACTACCACTATCAGATACCTGTATTAACTACATACTTGCAGCGTATCAACATACTCAATATGTAAATACTGAAAAGGACCATTCAGTTGAGGAATTACTCCTATAATCATTCACAGTGTATGCCCATCATCAAACCTTTGACATGCGATGCAGTTTACTACATAAAATGCAACGTGTTCTAAAAGGTTTGGAACAAACCAGTCTTCTGCAATTGTTGCAGGAAGACTTTCAGTAGTTATATGCATAGGGTAGTGCAGCTGTTGAAGCGCTACCCTTAATAAGGCT
This sequence comes from Ambystoma mexicanum, assembly GCF_040938575.1. NCBI lineage: Eukaryota > Metazoa > Chordata > Amphibia > Caudata > Ambystomatidae > Ambystoma > Ambystoma mexicanum. Next base: position 794,160,300 of record NC_090927.1, read on the forward strand.
ACTGGCACCACCAGCTTTCCAGTGCTGTCCTGCCTCCATAATACCTCAGTGGAAGATAAAGAACACCCCCTTTGTTTCCACAATTCCTGCTCTTCCTGTGGTGCACTCCCTTGAATCTCCATTAATTGCATTCTCGGTAAATGATTAAATCCTTCTTTTACTACCATGACCATAAGTAGTTTTTCCTTAACTTCTGGAGTATCAAATCTTGAAATGTCTGATGAGTATGCAACCCTTTTGACTTCTGTGTCTACAGCTTCGTTTCCGCAAGAGATAAAGTCAGTTTGCTTAGTGTACACTGCACATCTAACTATCGCTATGGCTACTGGGAGTTGTAGTGCCTTAATAAGCCTGTCCAATAAAGATGCATGCTGCACTGGAGTGCCGTCGGCTCTGAGGTAGCCCCTCCTTTTCCAATGTGCTAACGCTGCATGTACGGTTGACGTCACATAGGCATAGTCACTGTACACCGTCACTTCCTGCCCTGCATGATTTTCAAGCGTGACAATGAGCGCTACGAATTCTGCCACTTGCGCTGAAAAGTGAGACGAAAGTCTTGCAATTGCAACAACTTTGAATTCTCCATTTGCTCTGTGCCTCATTACAGCTGCACCAGAATGCCTTTCTCCTCCCGTTTGATCAATTTTTGAAGAACCATCAAAGAAAAGAATTTCCCCTCCTGAGAACACATTTTCCTTGACCCACAGCATATCATCATAAACATCTATAAAAATGTCTGCAATCATGCACATGCTCGCCCTCTGCCAGTGGCTCAGGTACAAATGTGTGGCAGTGTTCACTAGTTTACATCTGACAATTTTAATTGCTGGGTTCGAGATTATTACTTCATACGCCGAAGCTCTCTGGGATGTCAATATGCCCTTAGGTTTCTCTAATATGGCAAACAAAGCATGTTCCACAAAAAAACGCCATAAAGCTCACATTACAATACTTGTAGATTTCTCAATTGCAAATGCAGTGGCTGCCAATGAATGTTCTCAAGGAAAGTGTCCTTTCATAACTGGGTCTAAAATCACATTGTAATATGCCAAGGGCTTGTACCCTAATGTAGTCCTCTGTGTAAGCACTGCTGTCATGACTGTCCCATTTGTGTACGGAAACAAGAAAAACTCCTCGGCATAATTGGGAATTCCTACAACAGGAGCTGTACAAATTGCTTTCTTAAACTCTTCAAGCCCTCCCTTCATTTCCTCAGTACATTCTATTTGCTCCTTGTTTGCCTGTTCTTTATTTAAGGTCTGCAAAAGGGGTCTAGTGTACGAATTATAATGAAATACCCAGGTTCTTACATAATTACATAGTCCCAAAAACTGTTGCATCTGCTTTACTGTGTTCTGGTTTTGTAGTCTTCATAATCGCCTCAACTCTTTCAGGTGTCACTCTCTTTCCCTCATGTGAAATAACTGGCCTATGTATAACACCTCTTCTTGACAATACTGTAGCTTCTCTTTGTCTACCTTGTATCCTTTGTCTGCTAGGATAGTCATCAACCGAATCGAGTCCTGTCTGCACTCATATTCTGTGGTGCTACAAATTAAAATGTCATCTATGTGCTGTATCACAGCACTCTTCAAATCAATATTGCCTAGATCCATCTGTAGGACTCTGTTTAAGATTGGTGGGGACTCACAGTACCCTTGGGACAGCCTAGTATGTTTCAGATGAATTTGGCAAAACGTAAATGAAGTCGTCTTGTGAGTCTTTCTGCAATGGGATTGAGAAAAACACATTTTTCAAATCGATCACCGTGAAATACTGAGCTTCTACTGTGATACTGCATAGTATCATCGCCAGGTTAGGAACTAAAGGAAACTCTGTCTCTACAATCTGTTTAATCAGTCTCATATCTCGTAAAAATCTCAACGACCCTCCCTTTGATTTTTTCACAGGGTACACCGCGGTGTTGCACAATGATCCTGACGGTACCAGGATACCTTGTTTTATCAGTGCTGAGATAGTCTTAAAAATACCTTCATCCACCTCTCGAGACATTGGGTACTGTCTTGCTCGAGGTAGAATTGCTCCTGGTTTCAGCTTTATTTTAACCTCTCCAATCCCCTGCAACCGGCATACTTCATAAGGGCCTGTAGTCCATTAGGTGCTTGGCACTTTCTCCAAGTCTTCGTCAAAAAATACTGGGCATTGCCGCATTATCGCCATTCACTGTGGGATCTCCCTTTTCTCTAGTCTAATCCTATATGTGATGCTCATAAGGAACACTGCTTCATCATCTGTTGGGTCTTCTCTAAACATGTCATCATCAGTGACATCAGTCGACCTATCCCCTTCTTCAATAGCTATCACTGTTCTCCTTGGTCTACCCTTGTCACCCATTCCTTCGAGCATTGCCATCTCCCCTCGTACTATGGCTGCATCTAATTCTATTGGTATGGTCTGTCCCCCCTTTTCGTCTATAGGTATCTGTGGTCTAAACAAACATTTGTCAGGTATTCTCATAGTCTTCCACACTAAGCCAGGTAGCCATGTTAACAGAATGCTCACCCCGTAAAGAAAAGCCTCTGGCTCTATTGGAACGCTTTGCAGAGCTATTTGCCCTGTAAATGCTGATCTAAATCCACCCACATTCATGAAGTGTATTGCAGAAGTATACATGAACGAGTATCCTTTGCCGGCAGAGTCAATAGGCCCTTGCTTACGCCAGGGTGGGGCCTAAGGGAGCAGAAGCAAGATCCTCCTCCCTCACAGAGGCGGAACCGCACTGAGAGGCACACGTCAGCGGGAGCGATGGACTCAGCATACAGTGCCTCTAAGAGTGTGAAGAGAGAGCCCAGGCGTGGCAATGATAATCAATTAACAATGCCTCAAAACGGTCAGCCGTCAGCACAGTGATCAACCATTAAAGCTTTTCGTAGCGAATAGAACACTAGCGCTCGGTGAGCAAAGTGCAAATCGAACGTTCAGTAACACTGAACCCACAAATGGACCCTATTAAAAAAGTAACACGTCATACAAGCATGGGGATGCAGAATAACTCTTACGCCAAATAATGAGACTGACTCAGGAAGTTGGCAAATGTCTCCTCGGACTGTTTTAAAATCAATTGTCTAAAACAGGGAGTTACAGTCACCAATGGATGCTCAATCGTGCTCTCCATTATTTTGCATAAAAAATACACTTAAGTACAGTCAGGTAGACAACTTATGCCCACCCCTAGTGCTAGTCATCTTCATCAGTTACTAGATACACGGTAACCATTGGCTATCAAACTATAAGGCCCTTCATTATATGGTTCTATGCTCTTTCATCGCTGGAAATTACAACACCTGCCATTTAAATGTGGAATTACGAAAAAGGTAATCAATTTATATTTTACCCCTCCTCTCCCACCTATTTTTATCTATTCCCTACCCCCAACCGCTTATCTGCCCTTTCCCACCACCACTAAAAATGTAATTTACCGTTTCCGTAATTCTTTCAACATTTAAATGCCAGGCATTGTAATTTCCAGTGATGAATGGACGTTGTACCCATTATATGACCTTCTACAATTAGTTGGCACACTTGTATCCTTCTGGAACATTCAGCTCACTTACAGTACGTACGCTGGTATCCCAGGTGCCAGAGGGTGGACTTGACCATGTCCCCACCCAATTAGACCTACATCTCTCATTCCTTCTACCATTCAGATTGTCTATGAACTTGTTCCTGCAAAGTATCACTGCTCCTGAGAATAAAAGGGAGCATAGGCACACTCTTATCGCAGTCCACGTCTGTACGCCCAACTTCTGTTTTCATCCTTGACCCAGGCGATCGGAGATCATATTTTGGCCTGTTTTGCAGCATTTAATTGTCTTGAATTAATACACTTGGCACTCATGATGTTCTTTAACAAGGGCTGATTCAGCTTCTCACATTCACTTGTTCTTCAAGGATAGATAACCAGTTCATGGCTGCTCTATCCTTTGACACCAGGCCAGACACCTATTCCAGGCCTTTCCTCTGCCTTCAGCTGTTTTCTTACTGCGACACAGCCCTCCGATCCTTCCGTCTTCACGGGTCTGAGCTTTACTAAATATGTGATACTGACGTCCAGAATTCAATATAATGGTGACAGCTCCTGCAGTCTATTCACTTAGTATAGCCAGCCTTTATGATTACTTAATCTACTTGCGTTACAGCATCTGTACAGTTATAGAAATTGATTGCATTTTCTGCAGTGTTCTTCACACGTGCACTCTTTATTCCGCATATGAAAGTTTACTTGATTCTTTAGTTCATTATCAGATTCTATAAGGTCTCTGCATTTTTCTTCTTCAACCATTCTTCTCAGTGTGTCACGCTAATTTCTTGTGACGTCACCATGCATTCTTCTTCTCATCTTCATATTCCTTCGAGGACCTCTTCCAAGAGATTGTCATCTCTGCGAGGGTACATCACATAGGGTCTTCTCAACAGATACTTTGTCTCAAATGCTCTTCATGGAATAGGCACCATGACTGGTGTTGCGCACGTCGCAATTTCCGGCTTCCAACATATAGGCAGAATGGGGGCGGGACTTCCTGCAGAGGCATTCAGCTGCTCCTCTACAACACAGAGACTCGCTGGGAAAGAACCCAGCAGCAGAAGCTTGAGTAGCCAAAGGGGAGACAAACCCTTACAGAGGCGAAACAAACATTTACAGAGGTGCCAAGTAATGTCCATTGGAGTGCAAAGAGAGACAATTAGAAGGTGCTAGCCACAAAAAACAAAAACAAACAAAAAACAAAAACAAACAAAGGGATAGTATTAAAACTGCATCCAACCCATCGCAGCAGTGGACGTGCTATTCAGCCTACAGGTTCAGGCACTGGCACCGAGCACCCAAACAGTATCAAAATGTCTGATTAAGAGTGGAGCAAGGAGGAGCAGGCTCAGGTCCTGGCCTACAGCTTCAAATAGGTGCTAGGAAGCTCTTTAGTGGACGCAGTGGCAGAATGGGTGGCACCCCTACAAGAGAAATTAGCCACATTGGAATCAATTTTAAGCCAACCTCGGGAGAGAACCGAGACGAAACAAAGCACGTCCACTAAGACCTCGGAAAGAGGCTCCAAGGGGTGTTTACAGAGACTTGTAAGAAGAAACCCTCTACAGACCCCCAGGTCACAATTACGGGACCCCCAGAGGCTGCTGATGTGTTCGCAAAGCTAAAAAACGCCTTAGTGCAAAGGTCAGCAGTGCCAAACCTCACGACTGCCTCCCCAGGGGATGATAATATGGGAACACACTTGAGGACTTGGAAGAGGAGTTAGCAGAGACCACCTTATCCTCACAAGAAGAAGGAGAAAACCCATAAAACGATTGGCCTAAGCCGATGGGAGGCAAGAAAGCCTAGAAAGAGAAGCACCTAGAAAGCGAGGTCAAGGAGATATCAGACATGTTTGAGCCGGACCACATCAGACATCCGAAGTTGTCAGACTGGCAACCATCCACCAGAGTGCCGAAATATATGACACATGGACTCAGGAAGGCTCTAGACAAGGACACAAGGCAACGTAGGAGAGTGGAGTGTTCCCGCCCAGAGCACCCAAACAAAGTCACAGATGCGTCTGAATTGTGTCCAAAAACGCTAGCCTTTGTATCGAAGATGGCTGAGGAACATTTCTAGGAGATGAACAGGGCATGGAAAAGTTACCAGGAAAAACTGCTAGACCTTACAGGCCCATTGGCAAAACTCATGGACCTAGCGGTACGTGTCGGGGACAACGGAGAGGAGGGGGATCCAGATGTGCGACCTAAATTGGCCCAAAGAGCAGTTTGCCTGCTAGGAAATGCAAACTGCACAATGTCCTCAGAAAGGATAAGAGGTCTCATGCTGAAAATAAATGCCAAGCTAGCAGACCTGACCTTTTATGAAGCAGGAGAGGAAGTTCAGGGTCTCCTAATCGGGGAGACTTTTGGCAAAGAGATGGAATGATTCGTAGGGACCTACACCTCCCTTGAGAAGGCCCAGGCCTCAATAAGGAAGGTTTTTCCAGGCAGAGTTTTTGCTGGGACTGGCTGCTATAGAGGTCGCACAGCTGGTCAATTTCAGGGATCTAGGAGGCCTCAGAACAACAGAACCCAATACTGGGAGATCAAGCAACAAGACTTTTTCTTCCCTGTCAGAAGCCGATTTCCTAGAGGTCGCAGAGGTAGAGGCCCAGGAAGAGGACAAGGCCACACCACAGGTGAGAGATGGCGCATACCTGCTCGTTGGGGGCGGGACACAAGAGTTTTGGCATAATTGGTGCACGCTTTCCAATGATGCATGGCTTCTGCAGACAGCAAGGGGATTGCAGTTAGACTTCATACAAGATCCAACACAGGAATGTACTCAACAAGCGATACTTAGTGCAGGCAGAAGGGCAAGCCTACACTATGAGCTAAACCAGCTCAAACAGAAACAGGAAATCGAGCGGTGCACAGCAGCACCACGTTTTGTAAGCAGCATGTTCCTAGTGCACAGGAAAGAGAAGGTGAGGCAGGTCACAAACCTAAAGGAGCTAAACAGCTGGGTGACATACCGACACTTCAAGATGGAAGGTATTCACCAGCTGCCAGACACCTTGAGGGAAGGCGACTGGCTAACCAGTATATACCTAAAAGACGCCTATCTCACCATTCTAATACAAGAACATTTTCGGCCATTCCTAGCGTTCGACTGGGACGGGCAGTTCTGGCAATTCAAGACGCTGCCATTAGATCTGGCATCAGTGCCATGGGCTTTTACCAAGCTCATGAAGCCAGTATCAGCAGCGATCAGGGAGAAATGGATCTGCATGATCATTTACCTTGAAGACATTCTACTACTAGCAGATGACAAATGTCTTGGGGGAAGGAGCTTCTCGCCTCACTGTGGTTCCTAGTGAATCAAGAGAAATCGAACATGACCCCAGCGAGGAGATTAGACTTCCGAGGCTTCATTCTACATATCAAGTTAGCAACGCTAGAGTTACCAGCCAGGAAGATCCAAGACATCAAGTGAGAAATCAGAGTATGTCGGAACAAACAAGCAATATCTCCGAGAGTTCTGGTGAGGATAGTAGGGCTGTTAGCATCGTCTATCCAAGTCATTTTCCCAGGACCCCTGCATTATGAAGCCCAGCAGAGACTGAAGAATAGACATCTCCAGCAGGGACTGAGATACCACCAGTTGATCCCGCTCAATCGCAAATCTTTCACAGAACTGGTTGAGAGTGATGGTTGAAGAATATGGACCCTTCGAATGGGCAAGACATTTTTGGAGACCTTCTAAACTTAATTATAGAGTCAGACGCCAGCAGAAAAGGCTGGCTGGCACGATGCGGTCCACTAGAGATGGGGGGGGGGAATGGAGCGCAAAAGAACTAGAGCTCCACAAACTGCGTGGAGCTGCAAGCAGGATCCTTTGCGATCAAAGCATTTACGAAATTGAGAGTGAATTTGTGCATCCTGCTGAAGATGGACAACATCTCAGCAGTGAGGTACATCAATCGCCTAGGAGGAACGAGATCCACGCTTTTAGCGGAACTGGCAGGGATTGTTGGCACTCTGGCCTACAGTTAGGGACGTCAGTCACAGCAGAATATCTACCGGGTTCTGGCAATGTAATAGCGGACTGGAACTCCTGATACCTGACAGACTCCATCAACCGGAAACTGGATTTAGGGATATTCCAGAAACTGGACCAGCTATGGGGGCCAGTACATACAGACCTATTTGCATCATGGCTAAACACACAGAAGTACTGCTGCTTCAGCTGGAGATTAGACCCAACGGCCCTAGGAGCCATTGCATTTCTGCAAGATTGGAGGGGTAAGCTGCGCTATGCTTTCTCCCCTTCTCGATGATGAGCAGAGTCCCAGTGAAAATGTGGCGAGAGGGAGCACATCTCGTACTCGTAGCCCTGATGTGGAAAGCTCAGGTGTGGCTGACGGCTGACGGCAGAGCTTCTGCAAATTCTACCAATAGTGAAAGGGACTCTCCCATTCATAGCGTGCAGGATATCAGGAGATGTTGGTCATTGCCAGATTTTTCAAAACAGGCTGAAAAACTCATTGTAGAGTCATGTCCCCCACCTACACGGAGTAGCTATGACCCGGCTTGGAATAAATGGTCAGCTGGTGCATAGGGAGAAATATTCATCCTGTTTCTGCCCCTACAGTAGCTGTCCTGAATTTCCTAGCATCCCTATTACAAGACGGTAAAGCCTGCAGGACCATTTGGATCTATGCATCAGCAATATCAGTGGGGCACCTACCTGTAGAAGGAGTACCGATAGGAGAGAATGCATGCAGTAGTGCGGCTCATAAAATGAGCCCATTTCAAAGCCCCCCTGAATGGAAATATTTGCAACTATGAGACGTGATGATAGTGTTGCGCGCTCCTTGCGAGTTAGCCAGCAAACGGGTACCTCTCTTTTAAACAGCTATGAGGCAAACTAGCCATGCTACTGTGTATAGTGTCGTGCAGAGGAGTTGCAGACATCAGGACACTGGAAGTGAACAGGAAATCTTTTGGACCCAAAGGGGTTACTTTACGATAGCTAAGAGAACAAAGACAAACTTCTCTTCTAAATCTTATCCATACTTACCAGAACATCCAAAATGATGTGTACCGGCATGCATTAGGGAATACGAGAGTAGGACAGCGGAGACAAGGCCAGCAGGCAACACGCAACTGTTAGTAGCGCCAACAGCTACCATCGCCAGATGGGTACGAGAAGTCATGCAATTAGCAAGTATTGACTTGAACAGATTTGAAGAGCATTCAGTTAGAGGAGCAATGATCTCAAAAGCATTCATAGTAGGAATTACATTACAAGATATTATGCAAGCAGCAGACTGGGCTAGCGATAGCGCATTTAAGACCTTTTACTTGAAGCTGATTCAAGGGTTGTCGACAACAGTAATGGAAAGCTTTGAACAAGCATAATGCTTGCCTCCTGTCTTGACATAGAATGAAGATTATCCCTGCATTCTCTGCAGAGAATTTTGATTCTATTAAAAACAAGGAGGCGAGCATTAATTTCCCGCCCAGCGCATGTACTGTACAAATCATGAAATATGTATGTAGATGATGATATGTTAATCAGTACATGGACTCCCCCTAACAAGGTTGCCTTGTATGCCCCACAGGAGATGACCAGAAATCTAGCTGAGCGACCAGGAGGAGATGTCATCGTGAGGCAGAGCGGGCTATAAAGCGCATCAGACATGCAGCGGAGCTAAGGCTGATTGAAGCCAGAAGTTTGTTGGAATCTTCGTTTGGTTACAAGTTACAGCAATGGATCAGCTCAGAGCATCCAAAGAAGAGGAGGAGTTAGAGGAAGGAAGTGAGATATATACTGGGCAGGCATTGCCAATAACTACAAGGACAGAGGTGAAGAGGAAGTGCCAGGCATCATCCGCACTCTAGCCATCCCCTTCGAAGTGCCAGGAATGTTCACGCCAAAATATGTGACGTATGGAGAACAGATAAACCAGCAGAGAGCCGCAGTTGGGCTCTGGCCAGTGCCTATCAGAGTAACAGCACCTAGTGAAGTACCGACACCTAAGAAAACCTGTACAGTAAGGTACCCACTGAGAAGACCATATCTATAGACAAGACAAAAGGACGTTTGTCAGAATGAAATACCTGAAGAAGCCAAGAAGATACTAAAGGAAGACGAATGGTGGCGTCATAAGAAACCAGACTGACGCACATATAGAAGATATAATGATTTGAGAATAGTGACAAAGAGAGGAAATACCATGGATAAGTGACATCTTGAGCATAAGGTGAAACAGTTGATTTCAAGATGAAGAAACCTATGCCATATGCACGATGAAGACATTAAGCCAGTTTAAACGTGTACAGATGCAGGAAACTGCAAGAGCAAAGAAATCGTGAAGCGTGCTTATGCTTAGTAGTAAAATAGATTGTGGCAAGCGCCAACTATACACATATCTACCTGAAAAGCACTTTATAGATGAGTGAAAATCCACTACACACATGAGCAGAATTGAACAGAGGTTACTAAAGGTCTCAAGAGAAGAGTGTTGCAGCAAACAAGTCGAGAATTAAGACAGAGAGAAACCCAGCTGAAGGTAACCATGCAAAGAAGCCAAGGTCGTATCAGGCTGGAATAGGCCAGTAATGGATACAATTAAGAAGAAAAAGAACAGAGTATCCTGTTCAGCAAGGTCGAGATGAGTCACAGATGGTAGAAGACTGGCAGAATTAAATCAAATACACGAAAATGCATGAAGAAGAGGCCGATTTCACAGTGTCCTAATCACGTGGCAAGGCAGGCAGAAAGGGATGAGACTCTCACACCTACACATGGAGCCTTGCTTTACCCATACTCCTTAACTTGCTCAGACCACAGACCAAGAAGCAGACTCAAGGCCAAACTACAAAGCAGTAATTGACACATGACCACTGAGGTGATGGATGATTGTAAAATAATTGGAGGGAAGCTGGGGTGCAGACTTACTCCCTGCACCTGGCTAATTATTCTGCATGCTGCTAAGCGCAAGTGGAAAAGTTTGAGTGGGCTTGATGCCAACCCAATCATAGTGGACCATGTAATCTAGGGCCCTATAGAGAGTAGAGCCAATGGGACATCATACTTTTAGTGACGTTTACAGTGGCCAGTTGAAGGAAGGGCTTAGTTGCCCCACCTGACATTGATTATCCAATCCCCTCTCCCTGTTACCATATACAGATATAGTACCTCTGTTAAAGTTACCTTCCTATAACCAATCAAGTTGCATGTTAAGTTTTTAAGATTACACGTCAATGATGATGATTTTTTGGTATAAATGTTGTGTTTTTTCTGAAATGAATTGGAGTTTAAGCGAGAAGGAAGATCAAGCGTTTGCTGATGTTCATTGAACTCCCTGTTTTTTTTTACTTGTCATTAAACGGACTCCCTTTGCCAAACTATTGAGTTGTCATTATTAATTTGGTGCAAGAGTACGAATCTGCATCTCCATCTATCTCGAGGGTGCTGCTACTCATCTTAAAGGGCTGTTTCGAGACCCCCAGTCTTATGGGCCGGCTGGGGTCCATCCAGTTCACTTGGTAGAAGAGATCAGATGGTTAAGATTAGATAAGACACCCATTGGCCATCAACATAAGTAACTTTGGGTACTCATCAATATCACAAGTCCTTTTCCATCCAGCTGATAGAACGAGAAGCTCCCCATAGATAGTGGCTAGTTTAATTAAAAACCCTGCAGGTTAGGTCTGAAGGAACCTTTGCTTTCTCCCAAAAACCCCTTCCCACTTCAACAAGCTGCTGATCGGACAAGCAAGCCGGAAAGGCGGTAACGAAGGCAGTGATCCCGAATGTCCGGATAGGAAAAACATGCGAACGGTGAGTGAAAAATACTGAATGCATGCCAAAAAGTTGCATGCCTTAAAACAAGTGATGGGTAGGTAACGGAGGGAGGTGGGACAAAAATAACATCAGAGTAAAAGTATAATGTATATTTAACTGGAAATTATTGTCTCGATGGTGGCCAAGCAATAGAGAGAGATACGGGGAGTGACTGAGGTAAAGAGTATACACCCATTTTCCTAGGTTTTAAAAGAACTCTAGAAGAAGCCTTCATTTAAAGTCCTGAATTGATAGGATGACGTAGACGAACAGAATCGATTAAAGACGATCAGAAAGAAATGGGCTTAAATTCCATGTCGCAATACAATTAGGGGCAGAATGCATCTGAGGAAGCAGATTGCATGAGATTTGTGTAGCCGGCCGGGTTCTGTCTTGTCTGTTTTATGTTTTTTATCTTTGACGTCAAAACTTAAAAAAAAATAGCATGAAAATTGCACGATTGTGATAATATGATGTTACATGGCATGTATTGATGGTTGTAATTGACAAAAGTAAAAGTTAAATTTTTGTTGAAAAAACGGGATCGGAGCTTACGACGATTGGTGCTTGCTAATATTGTCGATCTTGTTTGTGAAACGTAAAGCATAATAAAGTGTTATGCAAAGATAAGATAAACAGATTAAGCAGGAAGACATTACCCCATTGGCACACATGTGCAAACAGCTGCCGAAACATGCACTGAAGCCTAAACAGTACAGTGCAGAATGCGTTAAAGGGACGCAGACAAAATGTTTATGCCATGGCCCCAGGGAGGATTGCTATCTAAAACGGTCCAACAGCACATGAAGACATATTTGCACGCCACATAAACTGGCAAAAAGTTAGACAAACGCCTAGCTACTTTAGAACTTTGGAAGATGTTTGTTTGTTTGTTTTAATATTTGTAATGTGCTCCAGACCCAAGGGTATCAGGGTGCAATGCGCATCAAGAAGATTGTTCAGCTTAGGTTACAATGCCGTACAGGAATATACATTTATAAAATGTATACAATAAGTATCTGGTGAGGAACAGGCAGTTTGTACAGGATAAGATGAGAAGCAGGTAAGTAGGTTACACATCTTAATAGATAGACAGTGAACAATGTACATGGTATGTACAAATGGGAAAGGCATACTGGGATATGTTAACGGTCATTTGCCTTGATCACATGGATGAGGTTGGACCTGAAGCGGAGGAAGGGTACATCTTCCCTCAGGAGTGGGGGGAGGGAGTTCCAGTATTAAGCAGCTTTGACCTGAAAGCTGCTTCCACCAGTCTTAGTACGTTTAAATCTGGGCACCGTTAGGGGGTTAGCATTAGCAGTTCTAGTGGGGCGGTTGGAGGATTGTCTTGTAAATCCGGCTATGAGGTAGTGTGGTGTGGCAAAGTGGAGACATTTATGTGTTAGGGATGCTGTTTTAAGGAGGATCTTGTCTTTCATCGAGAGCCAATTGTTGGCTCTTCTAATGTTGGAGATGTGCGCTTTTTTGGGAATGCTTAGGGCTGCTCTCAAGTCGTTGTTTTGTAAAATCTGGATCTTGTTAGTAATGTATTTATTACACCCTAAATAGAGAGAGTTGCAATAGTCCAGTTTTGACAAAACAAGGGCTCTAGCTAAGTGTCATGATCTCTGCTTCCAAAAGATCAGGACTTGCCCGACTCCCTTGGAAGCAGACCCATAACACCGGTTCCGAGTGCCAGCCAGTCCCAATTGGGACCTTTTGGACCCTGTCCTGGCGCCAGTGGCACCAGGCTCATAAAGATGCCCAGTCCCAGCGCTGGAAGCGCCGGGCTCATAATGCTTGGGTGGACTTACCTGCAGCAGACCATGCTGCTTACTTACCTGCCAGTTGAGCCCCTGATCCTCTTCTGTTTGCGACTACTTTTCCTGTTGGGTGGGGCAGGAGCCACTCCCTAGGTTCAGAACACTGGAACTCTTCTGGAAAGCAGGAACTCTTTTCTTACCTAGGCGAGGCTGTGGAAGGAGACACCTAAGCACTACAGGAGGCTATTTAAACCACACCCGATGGATGAATCTTGCTTTGCGTTATTCTGCATTCTCTGCAGCAGAACGCTCATCGTGTCTTCTGCTTCTGATCCTGGGCCTAAGGGAACAAAGGCTTACCATCCTGGAATCCAGTCTTCAGCAGCACCTGTAAGGACAAAGAAAGAACAGGTTAGCACTACGGTCTTCAGTGGCAGCGCATCTCTTACCTGGTCCATCGGCTGTCACCAACGCCTCGCGCTGCATTCCGGCATCTGAAAGACAAAGGCTTACCTACTCTTCGCATGCTCCGGAGGTCTTCGCACTGCATTCCGGCATCTGAAAGACAAAAGCTTACCAGCTCTTCGCATGCTCCGGAGGCCTTCGGCGCTGCATCCCGCATCTGAAAGACAAAAGAAGGTGCGTTTAAAGACATTGGGCAACTTTATTACTCACGTGCCATTACTCCTTCCCACGCCGAATCCAGTGGGTATTCCAGCACCCTTCAGCTTCTCTAAAGCTCCGAACTTGTACCTGCAAGATAAAAGGGACAGTTAATGCGCATCGTGAAGCAGGCTACAAGCGCTTACTTACGTGCTTCCAGGCGCTTCTATTCCTCACGCGGGTTCGAGCCTCAACTCTCATCAGCCCACCATCCGCCATCGCCGGAACCCTGCAAAACAAGAGATATCATTACAAAAGACTTTTAAGACATTTGAAGTGTCCAGAACTTACCGTTCGTGCAGTTAACGACGGACAGCAGTCCTCTGAGGTCAAGAGGCCTGCACCCTTATCCAGTGAAGAAACTGGTTACGGCACCCTGCCCCGAGGCAGATGGAGAGCTTGGCGTTCACTTACCTAAGGTGAGGGCGTTAACCTTTGGGGTCCTACAGGAGAAGAGAAAGGGAAGAGGATAGAGGCACCCAATAACCCCAGTTCATTAATCCCATATTTTCTATCTGCAGACATCTTACTCTTCGAGTCAGACATACAGTGCACAGAGGTCCAGCCCAAAGAGCCAACCGTGTGTTACACATCACCTTTGAAGATACGGCATTCACCCAGTCAAGACCGGTGCCTCTGCGGGAATCAGGTGAGCGTTACAGAACGCAAAGCCTACCGCAAAACTCCCACCCAGGCGCTATGGAAACCTCGGATACCGACCAGCTAGCCCAGTTACTTGGGGAACTAAGAGCAGAAGTGCATGCAGCCCGTCAGGAAACGAATGCTCTAAGAAGGGAACTGATTATTTCCAAGGAGCGAACAGACGATCTCGCTAGACAATTGCTACAGTCACAAGCCGGACAAACTCCGTTACCCGCATCAGGGGCAAATCTTCCTTCAACATCCTCTACGAACCCAGTGCAGATCAACCTACCTTGGAATGTACCTCTGGCTCCGCCCGAACGATTTTCTGGTGACCCAAAGAGGTTTGCAGTATTTATTAATCAGTGCCGGTTGCACTTCTTATGCCGGCCAGCAGCCTTTACAACTGATCAAGCTAAGGTAGCTTTCGTGCTTTCGTACCTTAGTGGCAATGCGGCAGACTGGTCGATCCCTCTAGTTAATCAAGATGATCCGGTTCTCCATGATTTTCAAGCTTTTCAGCTCAGTATGGAAAAACTGTTTGCAAGACATTCACAGGGGCAGGCCTTGGACAATGAGCTCCTTTCATTGCGACAGGGTAATCAAGACCTTTTGGCTTATATTGCGTCTTTCAACAGACTGATGGTGGAAACTCGATGGCCTGAGGACAAAAGGATTACGCTGTTTTATAGAGGTCTACGTGGAGAGCTCAAAGATGTGTTAGCCCAAGTAGTGAATCCCCCGCAAGACTGTTCGGACTATATTGACTTAGTCGTTCAAATTGACCACAGACTGCAGAACAGGAAGGCCGATCGTTCCAAGTTTGATGCTCGAGTATTTTCCAAACCACCAACTCCTACCAAAGGAGTAGACTCCGGGGAACCCATGCAAATAGGGGGCCTGAAAGGACCACTAACACAAAAGGAGCGGGAAAGGAGAAAACAGCTGCAATTATGCCTCTATTGTGGAAACTCTGGGC
This sequence comes from Ambystoma mexicanum, assembly GCF_040938575.1. Taxonomy (NCBI): domain Eukaryota; kingdom Metazoa; phylum Chordata; class Amphibia; order Caudata; family Ambystomatidae; genus Ambystoma; species Ambystoma mexicanum. Next base: position 794,175,694 of record NC_090927.1, read on the forward strand.
ACTTTCTTGGAGACTGTCCGGTGAAACCAGCCAAGAAGGCAGTAGGAGCTGCAGTTACCAGGGTCACAAACTCTGAGCAGGGAAACAACCTCGCCCGACAAGAATAGAGGTCCTCTTGCCGAGCGTTAAAACCAGTTCCGTGACCTCGCATTTCGTGATACCTATGGTCCTCATTAGCCCTGAACATCCGGATCGATTACATGCGATTGAAGCTTATGTCAACAGCGGTGCCATCGGCAATTATGTGGATCATGAAATGATGGAGGATGAATCTGACTCTTTGTCCAAAGGCTGTAAAGGACGTCATTACTATGGTGGATGGTACGGAGATAGCCTCCGGACCAGTAACGCATACCACCCAAGAAGTGACGCTAGTAAATCAAGATGGACACCATGAGAAGATCGTGTTCGATGTGATCAAGGCCCCTCAGTTCCAGATTATTCTAGGAATTCCTTGGTTAGAGAAGCACAATCCTCAGATCGATTGGCGAGCAAGAACGGTTCAGTTTCCAGAATGTGTCTCTACTTGTCACCCTCGACCTGGTGTTGCACTGGCAGCAATTTCCTCGGAGGCTCCCCAGTTACCTCCTGAATACCTAGAATTCCAAGATGTTTTCCGGAAGAATCAGGCTAACTCTCTACCTCCTCATAGGTCTTATGACTGCCAGATAGACCTGATACCTGGATCTACTCCTCCTTGTAGTAGAATTTATGCCCTCACCGAGCCTGAGAATCTTCACCTCCGACAATACCTGGATCAATACCTAGCGAATGGGTTTATTCGTCCTTCCAAGTCCCCTGCTTCCTCAGCTTTGTTCTTCGTTCCAAAAAAAGAAGGGGACCTTAGAACTTGTATAGATTATCGCGCCCTGAACCAGATCACCGTTAAGAATAGATATCCGTTACCTTTGATCCCTGAACTCCTGGACCAAGTCAGAAAAGCATGCATATATACAAAGCTGGATCTTAGAGGAGCCTACCACTTGGTACGAGTAAAAGAGAGCGATGAATGGAAGACGGCCTTCCGCACCAAGTATGGGCTATTTGAATATCAGGTCATGCCCTTCGGACTTTGCAATGCCCCGGCCGCCTTTCAATATTTTATGAACGATGTCCTCAGAGAGCTCATAGATGTGTGTGTTGTTGTTTACATTGACGACATCCTCGTTTATTCTTCATCGGAAACTGAACATCGGAAACACGTGAAAATGGTCCTCGAGAGATTGCGTCAACACAAACTTTTCGCTAAATTGGAAAAATGTGTTTTCAACGTGACTGAAGTTGAATTCTTGGGATTCATATTATCACCTAGCGGAGTGCGTATGGATTCAAAGAAGGTCGATGCAATTCTCAAATGGCCATCGCCATCCTCCGTAAAAGGTGTTCAAAGCATGTTAGGCTTCGCTAACTTTTACCGCAGGTTTATCCCCGAATTCTCTCGAATAGTCCAGCCCATCACCGCCTTGTTAAAGAAAAACAAACGTTTTGAATGGTCTACCGAGACGGAACAAGCTTTCCAAAATTTGAAGACTAGATTTATCTCTGCACCGATCTTAAAACATCCTCGCCCAGAACTCCCCTACATCGTTGAAACTGATGCTTCGAGCCTTGCCATGGGGGCAGTTCTATCACAAAAGGACCCAGTAACTAATCAGTTGCATCCCGTGGCATTTTGGTCCCGCAAATTCTCGCCTCCTGAAATCAATTACACTATTACTGGTAAGGAACTTCTAGCTATCAAGTCCGCCTTTAAGGCTTGGCGGCATTATCTTCTGGGGGCCCGACACACCGTTACTGTGATTACAGATCACCGAAACCTGCAATATTTGAAAACCGCAAAAGCTCAATCCTCTAGGCAACTCCGTTGGGCACTATTCTTTGCCGAGTTTGACTTCATAATTACCTATCGACCTGGTACAAAAAACGGTAAAGCTGATGCCCTTTCTCGGATGGGAGTGGAAGAACATTTGATCAATCCTAAACCTGTACCTATCATTCCCGAACAAAGAATTCTAGGTGTAATCGCCACACAATCCATAGAGGAAGTTAAGGATAAAGCCAGGCTACTGGTAACTCCAGCAGACATACAGAATTGGCATCTGCAGGGAAAGGACTTTACGGTGAAGGACAACCTATTATATTTCCAAGAACGGTTATACCTGCCCAGCACAGATTTACAGAAAAAGGTAATCTCGTGTTATCACGATTCTTTAATGGAAGGACATCCCGGTATAACCAAGACCTCGGAAAAGATCAAGCGCTACTTCTGGTGGCCGTCTTGGAAAAAAGATATCAGAGACTTTATAATGTCCTGTGGAGTATGCGCCCAAAACAAGAGTCAAAAGGAAAAACCAGCCGGCCTCTTACGCCCTATTGACATCCCACCTCGCCCTTGGCATACGCTTTCTATGGACTTCATCACCGATCTACCTCCATGCTCCGGATACAATACGATCCTAGTAATCGTGGACCTATTCTCCAAGATGGCGCATTTCATTCCACTCAAAGGCTTACCAACAGCAGCAACTCTGGCCCGAGAATTTCTCGAAAACATCGTCCGACTGCACGGTTTTCCTTCAGTTCTAATTTCGGATCGAGGTAGTCAATTTATTTCTCATTTTTGGCGAAGTTGCTGTCGGTCGGCTCAAATTGATGTGAGACTTTCGACCAGCCATCACCCTCAAACCGACGGACAAACCGAGAGGACCAATCAAACTCTGGAACAGTATTTGCGCTGCATGCTACAACAAACTGAAAAAACTTGGAAAGATATCCTTTGGATAGCCGAATATGCCTACAATAACTCTGTCCACTCGGGAACTGGGAAGACCCCGTTTTTTCTGTTATACGGTAGTCACCCTCGAACCTCGGAGTTGGATCCACTCCAAGATCTTGGAACACCAGCAGTAGACCACCTGCATTCTACAATCACCCAAGCCTTTGAGGAAGCCGTTTCTCACCTTCAAAGGGCTAAAGAACAATACAAGAAAGGAGCAGGCCAACATCGGAAGGAAGCCCCCCAATATCAAGTAGGAGATCAAGTCTGGTTATCCACCAAATATCTACCTCTAAAAGGACCACGCACATTCAACCCAAGATACCTTGGTCCCTATTCCATCACTACCATAGTAAATCCAGTAGCGGTCAAGTTGGACTTGCCCCCTCACATGAAGATACATCCGGTCTTCCACGTCTCTCTATTAAAACCCATGCAACCTCAAACCCGACTAACTAAATCTCCAAAACCTATTCTAGTTGATGGAGAACTCGAGGTTGAAGTCAAAAGCATCCTGGATTCCAAGATCTCCAAATCTAAACTATTTTACCTGATTGACTGGAAAGGCTACGGTCCCCAAGAAAGATCCTGGGAACCTGCAGAATATGTCCACGCGCCTCGTCTAATCAAAAGATTTCATCGAACATTTCCTAACAAGCCTAAACCCCTGGAGAAGCCCGGTTTGGGAGGGGCCTTGAGGGGGGGTGCTGTCGTGATCTCTGCTTCCAAAAGATCAGGACTTGCCCGACTCCCTTGGAAGCAGACCCATAACCCCGGTTCCGAGTGCCAGCCAGTCCCAATTGGGACCTTTTGGACCCTGTCCTGGTGCCAGTGGCACCAGGCTCATAAAGATGCCCAGTCCCAGCGCTGGAAGCGCCGGGCTCATAATGCTTGGGTGGACTTACTTGCAGCAGACCATGCTGCTTACTTACCTGCCAGTTGAGCCCCTGATCCTCTTCTGTTTGGGACTACTTTTCCTGTTGGGTGGGGCAGGAGCCACTCCCTAGGTTCAGAACACTGGAACTCTTCTGGAAAGCAGGAACTCTTTTCTTACCTAGGCGAGGCTGTGGAAGGAGACACCTAAGCACTACAGGAGGCTATTTAAACCACACCCGATGGATGAATCTTGCTTTGCGTTATTCTGCATTCTCTGCAGCAGAACGCTCATCGTGTCTTCTGCTTCTGATCCTGGGCCTAAGGGAACAAAGGCTTACCATCCTGGAATCCAGTCTTCAGCAGCACCTGTAAGGACAAAGAAAGAACAGGTTAGCACTACGGTCTTCAGTGGCAGCGCATCTCTTACCTGGTCCATCGGCTGTCACCAACGCCTCGCGCTGCATTCCGGCATCTGAAAGACAAAGGCTTACCTACTCTTCGCATGCTCCGGAGGTCTTCGCACTGCATTCCGGCATCTGAAAGACAAAAGCTTATCAGCTCTTCGCACGCTCCGGAGGCCTTCGGCGCTGCATCCCGCATCTGAAAGACAAAAGAAGGTGCGTTTAAAGACATTGGGCAACTTTATTACTCACGTGCCATTACTCCTTCCCACGCCGAATCCAGTGGGTATTCCAGCACCCTTCAGCTTCTCTAAAGCTCCGAACTTGTACCTGCAAGATAAAAGGGACAGTTAATGCGCATCGTGAAGCAGGCTACAAGCGCTTACTTACGTGCTTCCAGGCGCTTCTATTCCTCACGCGGGTTCGAGCCTCAACTCTCATCAGCCCGCCATCCGCCATCGCCGGAACCCTGCAAAACAAGAGATATCATTACAAAAGACTTTTAAGACATTTGAAGTGCCCAGAACTTACCGTTCGTGCAGTTAACGACGGACAGCAGTCCTCTGAGGTCAAGAGGCCTGCACCCTTATCCAGTGAAGAAACTGGTTACGGCACCCTGCCCCGAGGCAGATGGAGAGCTCGGCGTTCACTTACCTAAGGTGAGGGCGTTAACCTTTGGGGTCCTACAGGAGAAGAGAAAGGGAAGAGGAGAGAGGCACCCAATAACCCCAGTTCATTAATCCCATATTTTCTATCTGCAGACATCTTACTCTTCGAGTCAGACAAACAGTGCACAGAGGTCCAGCCCAAAGAGCCAACCGTGTGTTACACATCACCTTTGAAGATACGGCATTCACCCAGTCAAGACCGGGGCCTCTGCGGGAATCAGGTGAGCGTTACACTAAGGTGATGCAGTTATTAAAGGAAAGGAAGGGTTTGGCTGCTCTGATTAGTTTGCAGGTGTAGGCCGTTGACGAGGCCATAGAGTTGACTTGTTTTTTAAAAGTCTGTGTAGAGTCTAGGTAGAATCCAAGGATTTTGACTTCCTTGGCTACAGTAATATTATTGTCATCTATTCTGAAGTTGGAATAGTTATGACCTAGTTTAATGGTTGCAGGGGTGCCAAGGATGAGAAGTTCCGTTTTGTCATCATTCAGGCATAGACCATGCAATGCTATCCATGTCTGGATGATGAGGTACACTCTGTTCACAAAGGCCAAATCCCCGTCAGCGGGATGAGGATCTGGGTATCATTGGCATAGTTGGTGTAGGTGATACTGAGGCCACCTAGATCATCAAGAAGGGGCTTTGTGAAAATGTTGTACAAGGTTGGGGAAACACAGGAACCCTGGGGCACTCTGCAGACGATGGGTATGGGGTCAGTGGCTGCAGATGGAGACGATGGGTATGGGGTCAGTGGCTGCAGATGGAGAGAAGACGTGCATGGTCCTGTTATCGAGGAAGGATTGGATCCATCCTATCACTTCTTGAGAAAAGTGGGCAGTGGAATCCAGGTGGTTGAATAGCATTTGATGGTCCACTAAGTCAAATGCCGCTGAGAGGTGAAGTATGAGCAGTAATGCTGCCTTTCCATTGTCTCTTAGCGCGTCAATTGTGCCTTAAGGTCGATCAATGCGGTTTCAGTCCCGTGTTGGGGTCTAAAGCCAGATTGACGTACCCCCAAGAGGTGATTATATTACAAATATTGATGAATTTGAAAGTAGGCCACCTTATCGAGAATTGTTAGGGAGAATTCTCATAACTGACTAATTTCCCTCACCTATTGAGTCCCTCAGCAGCTTTGCTGGATTTCTAGTATTTATTTTTTTCACCTAGTAAGAGTGTGAACCTTTTTCCCCACTCTTACATGTGTTTTGCTGTGTGTGTTTTTACCATTTGTGTGATCTTGGGCTCTGGAGCCTCACCTACTCCATGAGCACCATTTTTGTGTGTGTTACACAGCACCCTCAGTGCAGTAACACAGCGTTGTCTTTTAGACTTCCCTCTGACTCCATTTTTCTGGGACTGACTACTGTCTTCCAGAAACATGTAAAGTTGCCATTAACTTTATGTAGTCTCTTTGAAATACAGACCCAGTACACCCCATTTTACATGGAGTATTGGAAAGGGTTAATTATTATCCCTTTTTGTCTGTGTCTCTTGGAGCACTGTTTCGCTCCCTTTACATTAAGATTTGGCTGATGGCAGTGGTAACTACCCCAACTTTTCTACCATGGTTATACTATATAACCATGGTATTGTTTTAGGCTATTATATTAGGCTCGAACATAAACCTGCATGACTAAATACATTTTATTTTGGCTCCAGCTGGGATTAGTCACCATTTCTTTTTGTTAAAGTCTTTCTCGTGTTCTTCTCTGCGTGCCAAACCGGGGATGATTCCTTTGTTCGCTGTCTTTTCGCAGGCTTCTGCACAGAAGCCCTCCTTAAGGCGCCTGAAAGTCTGGGTAGGCAGGATGTGAGGGAGGGGTCTTCGGACCCCTGCCATGGGTTCCCTTGGTAACCCAAGTCGCACTCTTGTCTGACTGGCTAAGGGGACTGGCCTTGCCAGGTCAGCCACCCTGCAGTGTGATTGACAGCCAGGATGTATGAATGGGGGAAAACTGCGTGAAAATCAGGTCTCTGGACTGGAAAGGCAGACACTTCTGATATGGGAGCTTTAATGACATGAAAGATGAAGGAATCAAGTGATCCTTTGCTTTACATTCAGAATTTCCAAGATGCCTGGGTGCTGGAAACTCATGAATCTTGGGGGAAATCTATACCTGTGTTTTACCATACATTATGCCAAGGGCTGCCAGTACAGGTACAGAAGCAGCTCAAGAAATTTGTAGGGATTGAGGCTAAGCCATGGTCTGAAATACAGTTGACCATTGTGTACTATTGCTGCTGCTGCAGGAGAAAAATCACAAAAAGGATGCTACACGAAAAGGTGAAGAGGCTAAATTGGTGCAGAAAAACTTATCAAAGTATGCCATTGCTGGGGCAATGATAACTAACACAGACGGATCTAACACGCAGTAGATCAATAATCAAAGACAGTTTGATCAAAGCAATAACAGGCTTTACCCAAGGGGAAGAGACCTTCGAGAAAGAGGATGGCAGAGTAATCAGAGAGGTTTTCAGAACAATCAAGGAAGTTTTCAAAATATGCGAAATGGAAACCAGGGTATGCAAAATGGGCAAATAATCAAACCACCGCCAACATGCTGGATGTGGGGAATGACAGGGCATCTAGCACGCACATGCAGAAGTCAAGGCATGGTGCAAAATGACCAACTCACAAGAGGAGGGATGCTGAATCCATCTGCGATCTCACAGCAGGGTGGAAATGGAGTTGCGCAGAATCACAGAGTACAGCAGCAAGCGCTGGGAGTACAGCAATGTTTGCAACCCCAGAATGTGACAAATTTTCCACAGGGACAGTCTCAACAGTCGCCAATGCAACTGTCACAAACAACAGGCACAGGACAGATACAGAATTCAGGAATGAGAAATGCCACAAGTGACGGGGGAAATCTGTTCACTCATAATGGGACAAGATTATATATGCACTAGGACAGCTCACTGGGAGATCTGATGTGTTCTAGCCTATCAGTGACACCGAACCCTCATGAGGAACCAAGGGTAGATGTCTGTATAGGGTATAAAGAATATTATTTCTTAGTTGACACAGGTGCGATGCGCTCAGGTATACGTGAAGGCAAGTTTTCTTTGTCTGGCGATGCCATAAATACTCAGGGCTTCACAGGAGCAACAAGTCGTGTTCCTTTTACAAAAGAAATTCCAGTCTCCATAGGAGAATGTGACATGAATGTGCCACTGCTATATTCAAGGCAAGCCCCTTTGAATATATTGGCACAAGACCTAATGACAAAGTTAAATATGACGATTTCGTTCACAGAGAAGGGCATAGTATGTTCAACTCCAGGAATGCATTATTTGAACATATGTGAAATTATTAGAGCATACGCAGGACAAACGGCTATGAGAGCTATTCCATTGGAACCAGAAATATCCGCTTATGGAGTATGCATATTAATGTCATGGCTACCAGGCCTTGCAGACAAAACCATGAGACCCCCAGATGAGTTTTTATTCAGACCCAGAATACCTATGCATGAGGAAAAGGGATGAATGTTTCCCTTGACAATACAAACAGCCATAGTGTGAGGAGAGATGGCTTTGCTTGACGGTTGTGATGATGAAGGCAGACAATGATTTGCAGTAATCACCATTGGGGAAGGTTACAGATTGACTGACGTCACTAATGACGATCTGTTTGAAGAACAAAAAAGTGAAGATGAGATGACAGTTGAGGTTAATCTCATCTATTTGGTAAAAATGATCAAAAGAGAAGTGCCTCAGAGAATAATGCTGGCACAAAAATGTCCCGAATATTTTGAGGACGACATGGCAAAGGTTCGACAGTATTCCTTGTCTAGGGAAGCAAATGAAGGGATTTTTAAGACAATTTCTGCCATGATGGATCAGGGCATCTTAGTGATGTCAGAGTTGTTCTGCAATACTTCAATTTACCCAGTGAAAAAAGGGAAAGGGGGTTCTTGGAGGCTGGTGCAAGATTTACGACCAATAAACCACATAGTCGAGGCCGAGTTCCCTCTATTCCTTAACACGTCCACGATCCTATGTAATATACCCGTTGAAGCGAGGTATTTCACAGTGATTGACTTGAAAAATGCATTTTTCTCAATCCCATTGCACAAAGACTCACAAGATCTGACATTGTCTACGTTTGGACAAGTTCATCTGAAAAGCACAAGGCTACCCCAAGGTACTGTGAGTCTCCTTTGATTTTCAACAGAGTCCTGCAGATGGATTTAAGCAATATTGCATTAGAGAGTGTTGTCTTGCAATCGTGGATGAAATCCTAATTTGCAGTATGGCAGAGGAAAAGTGCAGACACAATTCTATTCAGCTATTGACTATACTAGCTGAGAAAGGATATAAAGTCACAAAGAGAAGTTACAATATTGTCAACAACAAGTGCTGTATATAGGACAGCTAATCTCACATGAGGGGAAAAAGGTTACCCCTGAAAGTGCTGAAGCCATTTCAAAGACACACAAACCAGACACGATAAAACAAATGCAGAGTTTTCTCGGATTATGCAACTATATCAGTGCATGGGTCTTTGATTACAGTTCCTATACCAGACCCTTGTTACAAGCCTTGAAGAAAGCACAGGCAATGAAAGAAAGAATTGTGTGGACCGAGACCATGAAAGAAGGGTTTGTTGAACTAATAGGGATTCCCAATTATGCAGAGGAATTCTACCTGTTTTCACACACGAATGGCAGTGTTATGACAGCAGATCTCACACAGAGAACCCCATTGGGGTACAAGCCCTTTGCACACTACAGTGGGAATTTAGACCCAGTGATAAGGGGTCACTTCCCGTGTGAACAAAGTTTAGCTGCTGCAGCGTTCACCATGGAAAAGGCTACAACCATTGTGATGGGATACCCAATGACGTTGTTAGTCGACCATGCACTATTTGCCATTTTAGAGAAACCAAAAGGCACACTGACATCTCAGAGAGCTTCTGCTTAGGAAGTGATCATATCAAATCCAACAATTAAAATAGTTTGATGCAAAATAGTGAACCCAGCTATGTTTATAGCAGAGACAGTCACTAAAGGAGAGCCAATACATGATTGCGCGAGCTATGGAGAATTCTATGATGAGATTCCCAGAGTAAAAGAAAATGCATTAGCTGAAGGAGAAATTGTCTTTGTTGATGGTTCTTCAACGATCGATCAAAATGATGGACAGTGATATACAGGCACTGCTGTGATGAAACACACGGCAAATGGGGAATTTTGAGTACTGATTAGTGCACGATTACCCTCACACTATTCTGCACGAGCTGCAGAATTATTGCTGTTCATACTCGCACTCGAGAGTCACGCAGACCAGGAAGTGATGGTGTACAGTGACTCTGCCTATGTGATGTCAACAGTGCATGCAGGTTTAGCGCGCTGGAAATGGAGGGTCTACCTCCGAGTGGACGGCACGACAGTGCAGCACGCAGCCTTATTGGAAAGGCTGGTTAAGGTACTACAGCCCCCAGTGGGCATAGCGGTCGTGAAATGCGCCGCCCACACAAAAGGGACAGATTTTATCTCGCGTGGAAATCAAGCAGCAGACACTGAAGCCAATCGTGTGGCGACTAAAGACGAAATAATCATGAGCGTGGAAATAACTGATGTGCATGAGAGAAGGATTGTTGCACGAAGCAAGCCTGAAGGTTGTAGCAATATGACAAGAACTCAGTTAGTGGAGCTCCAAGGGGAGGCACCACAGGAAGAGAAGAACCTGTGGAAGCAATGAAGGTGTTCTTTAAACCCCTCTGAGAGCTTGTGGTGACAAGACAGCACTGGTAAACCGGTGATGGCTATAGCCTAATTGAAAATAGCACTGGAACAGTTGCACTATACAGCGCACATGACCAAGGAAAACCTAGCAGCAACGATTGCTGAAGACTGGTTCATACCGAACTTGGCAGAACATGTTGCATTTATTATGGTGAACTGTATAATTTGCCAGCAGTTCATGGCTGGGCATACACTACGTGTAATTAGGGGAGTTGTCCCAAGGCCTAATGGGCCTTTCCAGCACTTGCACATCAACTATGTCAATATGATTCAAGTATGTAACGGGGACAGGTATCTAATTGTTGTGTTGTGTCCATTCTCTAGATGGATAGAAGCAGGTCCATGTACACACCCATAATCTACCTGTGCGGCCAAATTCTTGGTAAGGAAGGTATTTCCTAGATGGGGAGTGTGTGAAGTCATGAGGTCAGACAATGGTCCTCATTTTGTCAATGCAGTATTTGAACAGATTTGTTCGGCGTATCATCCTCAAGGGAATGGCATATGCGAGAAGCTCAACAGATTGTTAAAGGAAAGGATAGTCCAGTTGAAGCTTACTCTGAAGAAGGGATGGCTAAACTGTCTTCCACTGGCACTGTATGCACTCAGAAACCAGCCTGGTTCTGACCATCATCTCACACCACACGAAATTGTGACAGGCAGAAGGTTGCGCACACCATTGACACCTCAAAATAGAGCTAGATGTGATGCCCAGCCAACAAGAGAAGTGTTAGGATTGGAAATGAAAAACTACTTGAATAGCATGACATCTTGTCTTACTGTAATTTCAGGACAGCTGCAGCCACGACAAGAAGGGTGCAGGGCAGCACAGAACACAGAAGGAGATACTACAACAGCTCAAATTCCAAAGTTACATGTTCCTCCCATATTCCCTGATGACACAGTCCTGGTGAGAAACCACACAAGAAAAAAGTGGACGACCTGAGGTTCAACGGCCCCTTTAGAGTGCAGGACGTTACATCCTCTGCAGTCAAGCTACAGGGAAGAAGAGCTTGGATCTTTCTGGGAGAGATCAAGCCATACATCGGAGAAGACCCTCTGCCCGCACCCCACCGCGTAGAGACTACAGACAACAGGGAAGAACCACAGCACATGCAGATGAGATCCATGACGGGGAAGAAGGACGCATGACCAGTAAAGCAGAGACAAAGAACATTTTGTGCAAATTGTGGCTTCATTTTGGATACTTCCTTTGAGCAAAATAAGGGAAAAGGGACATAAAAACATGGACACTCTGTGCATCCTAGTTGCAGGGTGAAGAAGAAGAATTGCACGTATAAGCCACAAAATAGCTTGTTGATTTTGGACTTTGGACTGAGGCACACTGAAGCGCTGAAAAGAAAGGATATGCCAGATTTCGATTGAGGATACATACATTGGAAGAGAATACAGTATCCTGACTCTTTCAGCACAGGAGCCTTATTTGGACGTACTCATGGTGTCACGCAATAGTGACTTCACCAAAGACATTCCGATTTTGAGTTAGTATTGAGGTTATACCCGTCGGTGGGAAGAATTACAAGCATAACAGAGTTTCTTCAATATCCTGGAAACGAAAAGACAATAAGGTGGCTGCTCACAGTGATTGCAGAGCAGTTTCTTTTGCTTCCGGAATACAGCGAGCACAAGACCAATGTCCTTGTCACGAGTAGATAGCAGACTAGCTACTAATGTATTTTTCCACTTGATTGAAGACTTTCCAAAAATTGTGGGGAGACATGCTAGTGTTAATGTCCTCACTTTCATTAGAGACCCAGCGAACTCTACACAGATGAGTATGCTCCTGGATGGTATCATAATGCAGGTTAAACCTTATAATCATCAGCAGACTCACAGGAGATGATTGTAAACTTTCCTTCGAGGGACAGATCGTGAAGGTGTTGCCAAGGACTTCCCTCTTGTTTATGCTGCCAAATAGGAACATGTCATCTGGAGCGAAACAGATAAGAGGCATTGACTGGGAACTGGATTATTTTGAACACGCAAATTAAAGAATTGCTGAACTTATCGCCTCATTTGGAAATTTTGTTAACAGAAAAATAACTGTTTCCAGAGACAATAGACAGTCTATTACTCATAAAAAGAGGATAATCAGTCCAGCATTTGTGAACTGCAAACAGAGGCAGCAGAATCCAGTGGCCATATTCAGCATGTATTAAAAGTTAGTTTTGCCTCCTTAGATGATCGAGATGGGAAACCAGAGCAGTAACCTTGTTCTCCTTCATCAGGAGAGACGTTCATATTGGCCAAGGAAGAAATGCTGTAAACTTACTTACAAATCTATTATTTACATGTGCATAGTAGTTATTATCATATTACTGTCATTGACGATTAGAACAGCATTTTTCATTGGTGCACAAAGCGCTCAGGTTCCCTTGCACCCACCTAATGATGTACGCATGTAACCTACAAAGGTACCCAGACCTTACATAGTCATTCCAGCTCCTAGAAAGAATGACAGAGTGACTGAACTTAAGATGCGTGAGATAAATAATGACACACGCATGAAACTTGGGGTAACAAATGAATTACTACGGCGGAGACAGGGTCGGAAAAGTAAACCGAGAAGGAGGAAAGGTACACATACACAAATAATGAGTACATACACACCTGGTCTAGTGTCAATAAGTTCAGAATCACATTCCAGAGAATGGGGGAAGCTTGGACATGCAACGATGAGAAGTTCCACATCAAGAGAAACTGAAAGACACATGGAAAAGAAACATTTAAGGAGACAAAAGATTCTAGAGAATGAACTAACAGAGACAGCACCGACGAGCACGCCTGATCCAGTGATGAAGAGGTCAAGCTTAAGTCTTGCAATACAATCAAGTGCTGGGATAATGGCAGAATCAATATGGATGTTCATAAACATGACCAAAAAGAGACAGGAAGACAAGGAAAGACTTACCAGACCTCCTCCTACTCAAATGGTACAGATGAAAATAGCGGGATCATTGATGGAGCTACCTGAGTATCTTCCAGCAAGAAGAAGCTATACAGACGTGTTTGGGGATGTGGTTATAGCAAACTACAGGAAAACCTTAAGAATTAGAAGGCGCACACAAGAAGACAATAACGAATTGAACGATTACTTGGACAGCACAGCACACTTGGAAAACAACATATGGTACCAACACATGAAGGAAGTTGGAAGATGTACTTCAGAGGAAGAATGCTTTGTGTGTGCACTCCTACCTTACAGCATGGGGAAGTCATAAATCTTTGTAGCTGTTGAAGTAGACGTGCAGACAGCACACTGTCTGTCACATATAGCAATGTAATATGTACAGAATCCCACAAAACAGCTTCCTTCCTTTCTGTCCTGTGTTAGTACTGGAATACCCCCTGACAATCTTAACGCATCAGAAGAAACTGTAGCTGAAAAGAGGATTTCAACAAAAATAGCAAGGATCTATCTACTAGACTAAAAGCACGTGGCTACCCCACACACATTGTATGAAGATTCAGGAAAAGAGCCAGAAACACCAACAGACAGAACTGTCTTGAAAGACAACCAAGCGTGAAGGAGAACAAGATAACATGTGTATCAACCTTTTCCCCTATAAGTAACTATTTACGGAGATGCATACTGAAACATTGGAGCACAATCAATACCGAAGACTTTTCCATCAACAAACCTCGTTTTGCATTTAGACGGATGCCAAATTTAAGGGACAAATTGGTCCATACCTACAGAACTCCAAGGGATAAAATCATTCATAACCAATCTACCCTCTGGAACTTACCTCCAGTAGTGGGTCATTTTAAATGCGGCAAATGTTCAGTCTGTGCACTCACGGCCAATCTAAAAGAAGTCGATCTGAAGGGCAAAACATGGACATTGAAAGGTTTCACAAATTGCAACACAAGATGGGCAGTGTATGCCATCAAATGCCCATGCAGGTTATTATACATCGGAAAAACCAAGCGGCCATCCGCCAAAGGATCTGCGAACACAGATCGTGTGTTAAAAACAGTGCTGTGGACAAACCGTTGGTGGCACATTTCAAACTTGCAAAACATAACCAAGATGATATTTTTTGGTTCATTATTGAAACAATTGAACCTCACCCCAGAGGGTGAAATAGAGATCTCAAACTAAGGAAAATCGAATAAAAATGGATATATTCTTTAAATTCAGTTAAAGAAGGGTTAAATATTTCCATCGAATGGGGGCTCTTCATTCACCATAAATAAACTTTTGCGTAAATACAAATCCCAAGAAGCGGGTGATATTCGCTTCTTGAGTTAGGATCGTATTCACGGCAGTAATCAGTTTCAATTCTTACAGAAAACCCACCTCTTTAAAAAGAAACGCATTAGACAGCGTGCATATTGTCAAAACGGGAGACGTGACCAATAATGTGGCATTCACGTCATCACGGCTGCAGCCATTTAATACAACGCATGACCGTCAGTCATTGTCTCTCTACCGGAAGTCAGGCAGGAAGGCGCAGAAGGACTTCACCCTTTGGCAAGAATAACAACGAATAGAGGTGAGATGGCATTACCGAAAGGGCGAACAAGCTTGGAATAAATAGACAAACTAATTTGGGGCACATTTTGTTTGTTGCCAGATTCACGAGTTAAGCTGGGGAATACTTAGCGTTCGGTAAGAACAGGAACACGCACAATTAGCGACTACGCAGGAAACGAAGAAAGTACCCATCATTTCTATTCCAAGAGGATCATTGACAGCCGGTAAACCATTGAGACCGTCTGACATGGAAGTAATTAGGAGATATTAACCTCAGTGACAAACAGGCGATCTCTCACCTAGTAACTTGTGCCATTTGGTCTGTTTACCTTATAGATTGAAATAATGGGTCCACTGTGAAAAAAACGCCTGATTCAAACCAGGCTATTCCGAAATACATGGTGTGTGAGAAAACCCTACCATTCGCAAATGACAGCAATGAAGGGTCATTGAAGATAACATAGGTACTAAATACAATAAATATGATAAACACTCTGTATCATACGGTCAGCATTCAGTGGACCCATAAATTTAATAGAATACACCGGTAAATCCCATATGGAACTGCGTCCATATGCCTTAGTTGGGTGTTAGATGATATAGCAATATGAATCCTTCCGTTAAAAAATAAAAATATGTGAAGTCTAAAGGGGTGCCCATAAATACCTGACATGACTAAAATAGAGTTAACATGGTTTTTAACAAGGTTTTATTTGTTTGTTTGCATTGTAGATTGTTTGGAACTTTACTATTCTCTGTAATGCCACACGCCAAAGAGGAACATGTGACAAAAAGAATAAGTGCCCTGAAGACAGCACCAATAAGGAATGTGATTTGTATTAGTTCAATTGCATTGATGAAAGTGATAATTGGTACTAGAAACACATGTTAAGTGTTGGCACATTGTTTTTCCTCCTGAACCAAGGAGGTGTTACTGGATAGGGAAGGAGTTAAGCTATTTAGTAGCTTGTTTTTCAGATAAAGGAAAAACTAACATTGGTTTGTTTTCCCTTTATCTGTTTCCATTTCTTTTGATGTTTTGAAAGATTAAGGTCCAAAAGAATGAATCGTGAACATGTTGTTGCTTTTTAAGCAGATGTACTGCATTTCTAATTGTTTTCTATAAAAAATAAAAAGATGTATATTTTTGAGAATCCATGGTACTCTGCCTAAAGTTATGTTAAAGAGGTGGAGTTAAGATTGTCAGGTGGTATTCCAGTACTAACACAGGACGGAAAGGAAGGAAGCTGTTTTGTGGGACTGTACATATTATATTTACTTGTCCTCACCCACAGAGCCCCTAAAAAGAGGACACCAGAGCTCTAGTTAGCTGACATATAGCAATGTGCAAGACCAGAGGTCAGTTCATGGGATGGGCAACTGAAGCGACTGAGCAAGGTGAAGTTGATTATGTATAAGACATAAAGACAAGAAACAATGGCAAAACGAAGAACATTGTGATAAGATATGAAAAGCCTGGAGTTAAAGGAGCGGAGATCAGAAGAGAAACAAACAAAAAACTGAAAATCTCCAGAAGAAGCTTGAAGATGGAAAAACAGAGGTCAAATGCAAATCTGGGGAACAGTGCTTTCTCCAGAAGGATGGGAGAAAGGAGTAGTGATCTGCAGAGCATGGATGATCATTAGACACTATAAGTAAACCATTGAAAATGCACAGATGGTATGCAAATCATTATGGCCGAGACTGGCAAGACTGCTAGCATGGGTCGAAGACAGAGGAGGACCCCAACAGATAGTGCCATTGGAGGATTCCAAACTGTGCTTCAGAAACAATGGTACAAGAAAAATGGAAGAAAATAAGAACTGGGGACGAATCTTCAATGACACAGGAATTGTACATGGTACTGCAGTGATCATGGATCATTATTGGGCATGTGGATCCAAAGCATATATTAGGTTCCCGAAGAATTGGGGACGTATATGCACATTGGTGAATGTCCATGTTCCAGCGTTGGTGATACCAAAAGGTGACCTGAATATTGACAGTTTCCCGAAAGCAGATGCTCACTCGAGGAAGAAGAGATCTGTGGAACTGATGAGCCGAACGAAGAGAGAAAATTACTTTTCTGCCAAATCAGAAGAAGCCTTTCATGCAATCCCATACGAACACAGGCTGTCAGCTTGACCTCATCAATGTTCACGACAATCCTGATGCCAAGAGTTCAGATTGGAGCAAATACTAACAGCCTGATTCATGGAATTATTTGTGTGAAAAATGCAGATTTGCGCACCCTTCTGCTAAAAAATCTGTGTTTGAAGTATAGGGCTTTTCGGGCAGAAAGATGCACAAATCTGAGGTTTTCACGCAAATAATTCCATGAATCAGGCTGTAAATGGTTGCAGATAACCAGATGGGAGTTACTGCAGACCATCAACACAACCATAAAGGGATTCAATGCAATCAAGGAAGAGTTAAGAGCGATTCGACTAATGACTCTCCAGAACAGATATGTCCTAGACATGATCACAGCTATGGATGGTGGTGTTTGTGCAAAAATCGGAGAATCATGTTGCAAATTTATACCATCTCACGATGATAAAAATGGAAGCTTAACAGAAGCCATAGGTATGCTGACAAAACTACAGAATCAGATGATTGATAAAGTTGACGAAGTTGATGATGACAGCTGGTTTGGATCACTGTTTTCATGGATTCCACAATGGATGGCAGATGCAATCAAGTTCCTAGGAGCCTTGTTGGTAATGATCTTGCTTGGATTCTGTGTTATCAAGATAATAATCTCTCAGTACCAGAAAACTGCGAAAAAGGCCATAGGGATGAAAATCATGAGTCAGGACCGAACTGATGAAGAAATAAGAGACTTTGTGAAGGCCAGCATTTATGCACCAGAAGGAATAAAGTTTTGGTATCCAAAGAAACATAGAAAATATGTGGGAAAATGGATTTTTTGCAATCCAAGTGGAAAATGTCAACTAATGACATGGAACAAAGACGAGCATGTAAGTACAGCAGGATGTTTAAAGGGAGTGATAAAGATATGGACCCAAAGGAACATTTCTGCAGACCTAGATATCTAGATCCAGAGGATGACAGAAAGGTGAATGCAAAGAAAGAAGTAGGAGTGGTCGATGAATCGCCCAGAAGGGGGAGTCAATAGGAAGTGCCATGCATCATCGGCACTCCAGCCACCCCCTTCGAAATGCCAGGAATGTTCACATCACAATATGTGACGTATGGAGAACAGTTAAACTAGCAGAGAGCTGCAGTTGGGCTCTGCCCAGTGCCTATCGGAGTAACAGCACCTAGTGAAGTACCGACACCTAAGAAAACCTGTACAGTAAGGTACCCACTGAGAAGACCATATCTACAGACAAGACAAAAGGACGTTTGTCAGAATGAAATACCTGAAGAAGCCAAGAAGATACTAAAGGAAGACGAATGGTGACATCATAAGAAACCAGACTGATGCACATATAGAAGATATAATGACCTGAGAATACTGACAAAGAGACAAAATACCAAGGATAAGTAACTTGAGCCTAAGGTGAAACAGTTGATTTCAAGATGAAGAAACTTATGCCATATGCACAATGAAGACATTAAGACAGTTTAAACATGTACAAATGCAAGAAACAGCAAGAGCAAAGAAATTGTGAAGCTTGCTTATGCTTAGAAGTCAAATAGATTGCGGCAAGCACCAACTATACACATATCTACTCAAAAGCACTTTATAGATGAGTGAAAATCCACTACGCACATGAGCAGAATTGAACAGAGGTTACTAAAGGTCTCAAGAGGAGAGTGTTGCAGCAAACAAATCGAGAATTAAGACGGAGAGAAACCCAGCTGAAGGTAACCATGCAAAGAAGCCAAGGTCGTATCAGGCTGGAATAGGCCAGAAATGGATACAATTAAGAAGAAAAAGAACAGAGTATCCTGTTCAGCAAGGTCGAGATAAGCCACAGATGGTAGAAGACTTATAGAATTAAATCAAATACACGAAAATGCATGAAGAAGAGGCCGATTTCACGGTGTCCTAATCACGTGGCAAGGCAGGCAGAAAAGGATGAGACTCTCACATCTATGCATGGAGCCTTGCTTTGCCCATAGTCCTTAACTTTCTCAGATCAAGAAGCAGACTTAAGGCCAAACTACAAAGCAGTAATTGACACACGACCACTGAGGTGATGGATGTTTGCAGAATAATTGGAGGGAAGTTGGGGTGCAGACTTACTCCCGGCACCTGGCTAATTATTCTGCATGCTGCTAAGCGCAAGTGAAAAAGTTTGAGTGGACTCGATGCCAACCCAATCATAGTGGACCATGTAATCTAGGGCCCTATAGAGAGTAGAGCCAATGGGACGTCGTACTTTTAGTAATGTTTACAGTGGTCAGTTGAAGGAAGTGCTTAGTTGACATTGATTATCCAATCCCCTCTCCCCGTTAACATATACAGATATAAACACTTGTGTATAGGCACGTTACAAATGCCATATCATATCATATCATATCATATCATACCTATGTTAAAGATACCTTCCTATAACGAAACAAGTTGCATGTTAGGTTTTTAAGATTACACATCAATGATGATGATTTTTTGGTATAAATGTTGTGTTTTTCTGAAATTAATTGGAGTTTAAGCGAGAAGGAAATTCGAGCGGTTACTGATGTTCGTTGAGCTCCACGTTTTTTGTACTTGTCATTAAACAGACTCCCATTGGCAAACTATTGAGTTGTCATTATTAAATTTTGCAAGAGTACGAATCTGCATCCCCATCTATCTCGAGGGTGCTGCTACTCATCTTAAAGGGCTGTTTGGAGACCCCCAGTCTTACGGGCCGGCTGGGGTCCATCCAGTTCAGAGGGAAATGCAGTTTTAAAAAGAGAGAAAAAACAAAATTACTTGCTGGAAGCATTTTCAGAGTTTTTTCCTTTATTTTGTTGAAACTGCTGAAGAGTGGTATTAAAAAAGTTGAAGCATAATACTTGCCTCATTGTCTTTAATAGAATCAAGACTCCCTGCGCAGTATGCAGGGGTAATCTTCATTAGCTCTCGAAGTCCCACAGACTTCAGCAGACAACAGAGCTTGTTATTTGTATATGACCCTGCAATCCTCAAAGTCCATGTTGAAGATCGTTGTTTGTTTTGGGCTGTCAACTTGGAACTGGGAGCCATTATCGACTGGACATTGCACCCCCTTCCCACTGCGGTAATTAATGCATCTACACCTGTGATTGGAATACCTAAAGCTAAAAAGTGGGTGCCCCTGTTTGTATTTCCTTCTGATTCATAAATGCCAAAATTCTAGGGCAACCGGAAGGGAGATTTCGACAGGGAAATCCAGACACCTATATTTTCCCATAGAAATGCATTGGGGCTGCAGTTAAGTTAGGTGGGAGACCGTGAAATATAGCAATATTTTTCACTGAAAAAGTCGGAGTTTCCTCCCTAAATTGGGATGGTTGGCATTTATGCTGATTGACCCACAACTGTCTGCCGAACTCACCCGTTCATTGGCTATATACGAAAAGTGTGTTGTGTAAATTTTCGTGTTGTTCCTTCCCAGAAGTGTATGGTCATTGTAAATCTGGTTCTCCTTAGAATGGGATTCAGAAAGCGACCTGTTACAAAAGTAGGGGGACCAGATTTAAGATATAAAAAAGAACAGAACATGGCAACTGGCATAAAAGTAGGACTAACTTTTGACAGTGGCTTTCCAGGCACATTTCAGTAGCATTGAAGAAGAAGGAGGTTGAAGTCTTACTGTTGGAATAAACACACATTATAATTACTTTATGCATTCCTGCCTGCCAGCTATGAAGACCAAAACCAGGACCACTGGGTATTCAAATGGAAAAAATAATCTTGAGAAAACGGAACAGAGCACCCAATTCCAGGACAGCCCTGACAAAACGGGGATGTCTGGTCATAATAGGAATATCATTCATGTTTTCTTTGTCCAAAACAGTCTTCTAACGTAAAGATACTACACTGAGAGGTGAAAATTGTGCAGTGAGGCTGATTGCTTCAAGTGGTGACTGCTTCAAGTAGCTGACCTTTGCACTTGCCGCATGTTCTCTTTCGCATTCCGCGGAACCTTACAAATCAATCAGCGGTGCAATCACAGAGAATTTGACCAAATGTAGCCCTTCATGCCTCGCACATCGCTGCTTGGTTGACCACAAGCGCCACAACCAGTAAAGAGTAGTCCGTGACGTACCCGGAAGTCGATGCATTGCTATTGGTTTGTTGCTAGCAATTGAGAACAATGGCGCTGGCCCTCTTCTGCGTGTGGTCCCGCTTTTATGGGCCTCTTTCGTGCACATGTTCTTTATTGGCAGCGGAAAATGAGAGGCAAAGGCGGGGAATGAAAAGCCTGTTGACAGAATAATGAGGATGCAATGGCGATGTGTTCATTGATCTTTTATGTGTAAAATAGTCGAAATGTTAAACAAAAATTAAAACGTCGTAAAACTGAACTCTTGTTCTTTATGAAATAATGGGGAAAGGTGTTATGTCAGATCAAACACGCGAATGTTCTCGACTTCAACCAGACAAGGCCATATTAAGGTAATGCTTCATAGTGGATGGGCAACCGTTACTGCATCATTTTTTTTTATTTTACTTCAGCTATTCTAATAAAAAAACAGCCCACTGTGAAGGGCCTCCGGACATTTGCAAAGGAAATGGTCATTTACACATTGTACTCTTTATTGGCAAAGCTCTGGCATATCACTTCCTTCAGCCATCTGCAGCCTCGAAAGTGTGCCATTCAAATATATACCGCCACGGAGACCCTGCCAATTGTAATTCACAGTCTAAGTGAGATGGGTATATATATATATGTATACATATAAGAGGATTATTTGGAGACAAAGAGAAGTCAAAAAATATCAAATTATTAATATCTTCCAATCCAAACCCTTTTCTTAACTGCGAAAATGGCCTGGAATAGTGATTACAATTTAGCTGTTCAAATGTAGGCGTGATAGGCAGCTATACTTTAGAATAATACTATGGGACACATACATGTAAAAGCACATTCTTTTCTTAAAAGCTTCCTGACCAAAACACGTTCTAAATAACTAAAAGTGTAGGCATTCAAATCAAGAGGGACAGGTTTCTACACACTGGAATGACACTTTAGGACAGGAGATAGAGACGTAGGACGTTGCCATCCACTAGGCCCTGGGTGAAACGCACAATAAAAAGCTGTAGTGCCCCCCTACTGCCGGAACAGCATAATCGTCACAATCGAAGCTTTTATAACTAGGTCAAACCAAAAACAGTAGCTGTATATTTTGAGATTGAAAACATGACATAAGATGCTGGCACACATCTGTTCAGCTCACACTAGTTGAACACTCACTAACTCGTGAGTGGTGTGAAATAAGTGATGACGTTATGGTGCTTGTGGGTATTGTAAAGAGTGAGATGATTGTGTTGAATTAGGTGACTAAGCAATGTCGCACTAAGACACCCACACATTGATTCGCTTGTGACCGAGTGTGCTCAGGGTGAATGGGGTGAATGTGGAAATTGGTGGTGTGAGTTTGAGATACAGATGTGTGAGTTGTGAGTGCCTACATACCCCATCTCTCTCTCTCTCCTTCTGCCCTCCCTCCCTCGCCCCTCTCCTTCACTTTCGCCCCCTTCCTCGCCCCCTCACTCTCTCTCTCTCACTCTCTCCCCTCTGCATCTCACACTCACACACATGCAGAGTTGATTGCAGTACTCTGGCATATGAGGTAGTATCTGGGTCGAACGTGGCTGAACAGGGCATCCACTGGCAGCACTTGGGCAAATAGTGGCTGTACCTGTGTATGTCCGGTGGAACTCGGGCATGTGCTGTAAATATCTGGTCATATGAAGGCAAACCTAGCATATATTTGAGGTCCCTGTGCTATGTAGTAGTGTAGAGCGAGTAGAGGGCTTGCTTTGACATTGGTGCAGAGCCTGCTAACGCAGGTTCGAATCCCAGCGGGGCCAAACTCAGCCTTTCATCCTTCCGAGGTTGATAAGTGAGCACCACACACCGTGGGTAATAATAAGCAGCGCTCAGATACCTGAGGGTTCGTAGCGCTATATAAATGCCAAATTATTATTATTTTATTTATTAAGCCATTTGTTTGACATATTGGCTGGACCCTGGACTTGTGAATGCAGCGTCGAGGCATATAAAGTGGAACATATGAATAACATCAAAGTACTGTTGCTGGTAAGACAGCTCAATGGACCAAGGCCTCCAATGCCTAGAGATCTGTGTGTAACACGAAGGTCAAGGGTTCGAATCCTGGATGGTGCACTCAGCATTTCATCATTACAAGTTCCCATTGGCTAACAATAGACATTCTGTTTGTCCAAGAAGTGCCAAGATGCCCCAGAAGTGGAAACATATCATGCTTAAAACAAAGCAGCAAAGGTGTTTAGCCTAGCCTTAAGTTAGCAGGACTTTAAAGTAACTAAACCTGGGCATATCATATGCTACCTGGCACATGCTGTCAGAATCCGGACAATAGATGGCCAGCACTTTGAGTATTGTCTGCAGGTTCGTGATATAGTGGCGTTTTGGAAAAGGATTGGTGTTTTTTTGTAAATCACTAGACAGAGCTTTACCTGATCAAGCGGTCGCTAGCTTCTTGCACAGGTTTGGCGCATATCCATCCAGTTTTTGTTTGTTGCTGTAAGTGAGAGTAAAACAAGTTTGCATGTGAAATCCTATTTTCGGAATTCCTCTTATAACTTTGCGCCCTAGACAGAACTCCTCAAACGTTTCCAAATGTTTATATATTGTACAGAGCAAGCAACAGGAACTTTGTGGTTATGGTTAAACGGAACTGGTCAAAGGAGCACTTATTTTCAGATGCTTTCAACTTTGGTCTCTTTCCCCACGTCACTCGATGGGCCTATTGTATATACCCTGTGACAATTCCCAGTAGCCTTCATCCATGCCCTGGGCACTATCAGTAACCATGGCATGTGTGTATATACATTTGTGAGAGAGAGAGAGAGAGAGAGAGAGAGAGAGAGAGAGAGAGAGAGAGAGAGAGAGAGAGAGAGAGAGAGAGAGAGAGAGAGAGAGAGAGAGAGAGAGAGAGAGAGAGAGAGAGAGAGAGAGAGAGAGAGAGAGAGAGAGAGAGAGAGAGAGAGAGAGAGAGAGAGAGAGAGAGAGAGAGAGAGAGAGAGAGAGAGAGAGAGAGAGAGAGAGAGAGAGAGAGAGAGAGAGAGAGAGAGAGAGAGAGAGAGAGAGAGAGAGAGAGAGAGAGAGAGAGAGAGAGAGAGAGAGAGAGAGAGAGAGAGAGAGAGAGAGAGAGAGAGAGAGAGAGAGAGAGAGAGAGAGAGAGAGAGAGAGAGAGAGAGAGAGAGAGAGAGAGAGAGAGAGAGAGAGAGAGAGAGAGAGAGAGAGAGAGAGAGAGAGAGAGAGAGAGAGAGATATTTTCACCAGTTATGGAAAGATAAGCAACCATGACCTGCGCCATCACCGTGCACTGCTAAGATTAACACCCATGACATCGACAATGACATCACAAATGTCTTCACTTGTTTTTCTTCACTGACATATCTAGGCCAGGTGTTTTTGTTCACTGACAGCCAGAATATGAACATTGGAAAGGTGCTATATATCTAGACGTGAACCTTCTTCTATGTTCTTAAAGTACTTTCCTTAGGGTTTGGTCTCAGCTCATGGTGCACATACATGGAGCAATACAGTCCTCAAACACACAATTAATTTGTATACATGTTGATGAACTTTAATGTTATTGATATTTTCTAGTTATGTTGTTTGTTTCTTCCTTACTTTAGTTTCCCTGTATGTGCATAGGATGTGTATGAATTGTGAGTCTGCATATATATTGTTTCTACTAACACAAGTCTGCAGTGAGTCTTGTATTGCTAGCTATTAATTCCAAATGTAATGTTAGTCAACATTCTGAAAGGTTTGCATTTATTATTTTAGTGGCCAATATTCCCTATACTGTACTTCTATGGTACTTCTATGGTGCATGCTTCACTCATTGACTATGTTTATTTATTGTTACGTTCCTATATTAACAACCACAATCTAATATACCGTTTTACTTAGATTAGTTCATTTTTAAATACATGAAGTAGTTCATGCAAGGTCTCCCAATCGGTATTTTCTTTCACTATGTTTTTTTTTTGTTACACTTTGTGGATACCCTATCTATTTCTATGCAATACTACAATTTTATTCAAAGCATTGTGCTAACACATCTCTCTATGGAAACCTATATGCTGTATATATACATTAACTGTTGTTGATTTATAATTTTCTTGTTATATGTTGTAAACCTAACATACACTATTTGTTTTTCTTTTTTGACCAAAATAAATAAGTCTTTATTTTACCTCCAAACAAATTACTTTTTCACATTATCAGTTCTTTAGATTGCCATACCTGGAGTACTCTATAGGATATCTGAAAAGGATACCCGTACCCATGAATTTGAATTCATAAATAACCTATTATGAATAAGGCCCCACGTGGATTTAATATGTGTAAATACTCACGATCACCCCTGACATCTTGCTACCCACATTGTAGGCACTTTCCATACATTTTTTATTTCATATGTGATGTCATCAGTGATGTCATCAATGACATTTGTGATGTCACCTTTGATGTCCTGGGTGTTAGTCTTAGCAGTGCACTGTGGTGGCGTGAGTTATGATTGCTTCGCTTACCATTACTGGAGAATTTCTGGGGGTTTTCGGTTTTAATTGTAACCATAACATCCTTTTAACAACGTTTTTTCACTGAATTTCATAGGGTTTTATCAGTGCACCCTTAATTTGCTACAAGTTCTTCATATTAAAAACACCCCCAATGTAGCAGCTCTAGAGTCCACGGATAGTACGAAGGTCTGCGAACGTCAGGTAGCATTCACAAAGCCCAGAAGCACAGGAGACAACAAAAAATGTTGTACCCTTCAACCAACAAACACATATACATAGAACATCATTACTTATATTTACTGCACCCAAATATACCTTTTTTGTAGAAATAATCATTTGAAAATGTACACATTATTTTTTCATTTAGCACACAATATAATGGCAAGCACCAAGAACAAACCGGAACTGTACACCTCATATTGTTTTTAGTACAACTCTTCATACAGACTTGCATACACCAGACGATCAGTCGGAATTAACCTCCAACCAAATAGTAAGTACACTGTATTTATTTCTCCACTATTACTACTCATTATGCAAACATTTCTTATAAGCAAAAAACACTTTTAAAAAAAATTTGAACAGCAATGGCAAACACACTTGAGTGGTTGGAAGAAAACTTCCCAAAAGAAGAAATGAGTGATGATAACATCTCTAATGGTAAACAATACATCTTTCAATATAAACAAATAATGTAATGTATAGCTCATTGAAATAATATTATCTGTGTCTCTTATAGCCCATACTTTACATGATGAAACAACACCGCAATGTAGTTATGAAGAATCCCAAGAATCCCGAAGACAATCTCTATCCCCAACTGTACATAATGAAATCATGATCTTGGGCCTCATTACACGGTACGTGGTAAAATCCGGCCATTACCGGCATGGCGCTATTAACGTGTCCGGCTTGGCATGATGCCGCTAATTGCGTGGCATTAAGAGTACGCGGACACGAGCACAGCACCATGCCGGTAATTACCCTACCGCCATGCCGCAAAAGACCCCAAAAAGACCCTTAGCGGCATCGACGAAAGCCTGATTGCAATTCCGACATCCTGCAACATGCAAATAGTGGTCACCGCTATTAGCGGTGACCGTAAAATTGCGGAACCGGAAATAGCATCATCGCACAGGAACGGGAAAGAGCATGGCGGCCATCTTTAAAAACACAATCCATTGCCATCCACGGTCCCCAGGACCTGTTTCCACACCACTCCAACACCAAAGCATCCCGGATACCCTGACGATGACAAAGACCATCAAGAAAGGCGCAAATCGGCAGCACAAAGAAAAATTCACCAGCGAGGAGCTGATCATGTTAACTGAGACCCTTGCCGCAATGCTAATGTTGTATTTGCGAATGACATGCGGCGTGAGACCCTCATGAAGAAAAAGGCCATCTGGGCAGAGGTGGCCCATAAAGTCAGTGCGGTGGGCACCACCACCCGCACTGTCAGGGACTGCAGGAAGCGGTGGGACAATCTACGGCTCGGGGTCCACAGCATACTGGCTGCAAATCGCAACCTGGCCATGGCCCCGGGAGGTGGCGCTGATTCTCCCATCAAACTCCGGGTGTGGGTGGAGACCTGCGCCAGCACAATTGGCGTAGAATACATCGAGGGAGTCAGGGACATGGAGTGTGGTGCGCCCACTTCATCAGATGGAGGTGAGTGTACACATTAAACAATGCACTGTGAAGGCTGAGGGCCCCCCCCAAATGTGAGTCCAGAATCAGCCCATGGATCCAGCAACAAACATACATGCACACAACCCTGCCCATGTGAGTGTCACACCCCAACACACACACATGCACGCATCACCACATACACGTGCAACACAGACCCATGCATGCATGACCAACCCGACATCCCCATTACCGGATTCCCAACTAAAGAGGTCCCAATGCATAGAGCGGCATGACGTAAATATTCGGCATGAAGCACGTTGAACCATCACCGATGCTATTCCCTATTTTTGTCCCCCACGGGCTCACAGAAAGACAGAGCAGGGCACTGTGACACAGGCTCCCCCAGCCAAGAAAAAGGCCAGGGCACAGGAGACAGGGGACACCACCACCACATCAAGGGGCACAGGGAGGAGTGATCAGTGAGCACCAGCAGAGAGGTAAACGCCGCAAGAGCGCCAGTTCACCAAGGCCTGAAGCCACGGCTGCTACAATTGCTGCACCCACGGCAGTGTTCCCCCCCATCATTGGAAACAACCCCGAGGGCCCGCTCTCTGCTGCCACCAGTTCGACCGGTGATGCAGCAGCCACCACACCGCTGTCTGACGTGGAGGAGACCATTGACCTGGAAACGCAAAGGCAGACGCCCAGCCCCCGCAATCCATTGAGGCAAGCCCACGGCCACCATCTCGATCAAGTAGCCATGGACAATCTGGCAACGAGACCATGGAAGGGTGCCAGAGCCCTCAGGTGTCCTCACCTGATGGCCGAGCCATGGACCAGGGTGCTGCAGCCACCCCAAGAGCTGGACGCAGTCGCCATGACCTGTCAACCATCAGCCAGAGGCAGGTGGAAATAACAGCGCTGGTTGGCCAGCATGTGGAAGAGGCAGCCCGTCTGAGGGAGGAGGTTAGGGCCAATGCAAGCCAGACAAGAGAGGGCATGGAGGCCTGCAAAAACAGGCTCTGCGAGGAGATGGCCCAACTGAGGCAGGTCCTCACCTGCATAGCGGACGCTATGGACCGACAATACCCCCCCACCACAGGATCAACCGGGCACCTCCTCCTCTGCAAGTTCACGTCAGACAAGCCCCCGCCGCCACTCCTTGCGCACCATGGGGCGCACACCATCCCAACCTCCCAATGGCGGGGGTGGCCATGAGAAGTAGGGCCAGCAAGAACTAGCTGGCACATGTGCAGCAGGACACCTACGTACTACAAGCCACACATGGGAGTGTTGTGGGGGGAGGGGGGAAAGGGTGTTTTTGGGAGTGTTGTGGGGGAGGGGGGAAGGGTGTTTTTGGGAATGTTGTGGGGGGAGGGGGAAAGGGTGTTTTTGGGAGTGTTGTGGGGGGAGGGGTGAAAGGGTGTTTTTGGGAGTGTTGTGGGGGGAGGGGGGAAAGGGTGTTTTTGGGAGTGTTGTGGGGAAGGGGGGAAAGGGTGTTTTTGGGAGTGTTGTGGGGGGAGAGGGGAAAGGGTGTTTTTGGGAGTGTTGTGGGGGGAGGGGGGAAAGGGTGTTTGCACAGTTGGGGCCATGCACTTTTTTTTCACAAATTCATCATAATACACTGTTGACAAGTTGAAACCCAGGCTTGGTCTTCATCATTGTGTATGTGTACTTTATTGGGGACAGGGCCCATTGTGTGCTTCACCACATACACCAGGGCAACAATACCCATATCCATCCAAAAGAGTTGAACCATGTCTCTCAGAATATTTGATAGATCAGATGCTGACGCACATCGTGTCCCTCCTGGCCATCGCCTCTTGCATGACCTGCCGGCCCGTTTGCCCCATCCTCATCCCCATCATCATCATCCTCATCAGGTGGTTGCATTTCGACGTCAGGGGGAAGTGGCACATTCCATCTGATACACATATTGTGCAGCATGACACATGCCATGGTTATCTTCGGCACCTTGTCATTGCCGTACAGGAGAGCCCTACCCGACCAGCTTAGGCACCGGAACCGTGTCTTCAGAAGGCCAAATGCCTGCTCAATCACGACGCGGGAACGGTTATGTGCAAGGTTGTATTCCTCTTTGTGCCTGTTCTGTGGGTTCCGTATAGGGGTAAGGAGCCACCTCTTCAGGGGATAGCCAGCATCACCTGCATGGGTGGAACAATGGGGCCTTGTTACTGGTCACCTCAATTGCAACCTGGACATTCCACGATTCCCAGCATGCATGGAGACGATCAGTGTAACTGCAATGTGAGAAGGTAAGCTAGTCCCTGCAAGTGGACGTGCACCATGCATGCCTCCGGCAGTATTTCCCATGTCCTGGGTGTGGACAGGTCCTAGTTGTTTCTGGGCCCAGACAACCTTTGTACGACACTGCTAGTGTGCTGCCATTATGATTCCAATGTCCCCATGCTGTTAAGCGGCACATCAGTAGTGGTGTACAGGTGTGGTTCTGTACAATGGCTACAGGTGATCCCTTTGCATTCACTCAAGGGCGCATATCTGTTGTGATGTTGTTCAACGCACATTTACATTTTGCATATTGGCTGCATGTAGCAGTTTTGTGTCATATAGGGTATGGTATAATGTGCAATGTGCATGTGGATAGATGTATCATGTTTTGTGTTATGGATTGATGTTTTTGTTGTGCAGCTTACTACTTGCATGTGGTTTCGTATCCGCTCCATTGTGGGCTGCCTTGGTGGACATTGGCGTACATCTGTATGTCCCTTTATTGTATGGATGACAGTCCACAACCAGTTGGAGTATGCATCTCTCCCCCCCAAACACACCCCACATCACACTGCCATGTGCTTGCCCTGCTACTCACCAAGTAGCCACGAACGTTGTCCAGCATGTCGCTCCATGTTGCGTGGTATCGTTGAGTTCCGCAGGACCATTGAATCATGGGTTGATCAGGGGTATCGGGCACAACAATGTGTTGTTATCTTGTTTGAGTAACATACCATTTGGACATTGATGGAATGGTAATGCTTTCTGTTTCGGTAGACTGCCTCATTGTGATGTGGGAGCACCATTTCCAGATGGGTACAGTCGATGGCCCCGTTGCTACTTGGGATGCCTGCCAGTGAATAGATGCCAACTTTGTTGTTGGAGATCTCCTGGGCTGTCCGTGGCAGGGATATGTGTTCACTTGTGTGCTTCAGGGGGGCATTGAGCACCTGGGTCAGCGTGCGTGAGAATACTGGTTGTGAAATGCCATGCATCTGCCCTACCGTATGCTGGTAGGTGCCTCTGGCCAGGTAGTGGAGCACAGTTACCACCTTCAGTAGAGGGAGGATGGCAGTACGGATGTCTATGAGGCTCACTATGTCGTTGTGAATCATGTCCACAATGGTGGTGATGGTATCCCTGTCCAGGCGGCACAGCGTGTGTGTCTGCTCAGGGGTTAGGTTGAATGGAATGGCTAGAATCCTGGGGATTGCTGGCTGCCTCTGTGGTATGACTCGGTGCACTGGTAGGGCTTGCTGGGCCAGTCTCACCATCCTCCTCCCCCTGCGTCTCCTCTGTGCTGCCTGTTGTTGTTGGTGCTGCAATGCAATCATGTCCTCCAGCC
Source organism: Ambystoma mexicanum (assembly GCF_040938575.1). Taxonomy (NCBI): domain Eukaryota; kingdom Metazoa; phylum Chordata; class Amphibia; order Caudata; family Ambystomatidae; genus Ambystoma; species Ambystoma mexicanum. The sequence goes on from NC_090927.1 coordinate 794,206,578, forward strand.
CATGTAATGCGGCAAGTATTGGAACCTTCTTGGTGTGGGAAGGGGTGTGGGAAGGTGTGTGGTGTGCTCCTTTTGTGCTGCCCCAGTCTCCATTGCCTCCACCTGTGCTGTTGTGGCCACCTGTGGCAGGTGGGGACACTACTCAGCTCTCTTAATGGGTGGTTCGCAATGCCGGTATTTCCTCCATGCCAGTATGGACTTCTCTGGCCATTACCATGCCGCTATTTGCATGTCCGCATGGCTTGTAATGGCGTGCTATTAGCACCATGCTGCTATTTCCGACCTGATGGGTCGCGCGCCCACTGACTGGCCGCTATTAGTGGCACCGTTCTTAGCGGTGCCGCTAATAGCGGCCAGTCCGGGTCGTAATTAGCCAGGGATTTTAGCGATACCGGTAAAAAAATTGGATGACCTTAGTAACGATTTTAAGGAACTTTTAAATTATGTTAAAAATCATGTGATCAGAACTGTTTATTATCACTGTCCTTCTTGTACCTGCCCCTCTTGGCCCCAGCAATCACCCCCATTGAATTCCCAAAATCTAAATGAAAAACGCTTTGATGAAACCTCAATCCCTCCCTTCCCTGATGATCATTGTATAGAAATTCCAAATGCTCCTATTTATGTTTCCCATTCCCCTACCCCATCCATTTCATAAATACATTCATTTATATACCATACATGTGTTGTATATTGTTCTGTCATAATTTTGTTTATAAAACCCCAAAATAGGGGTGTCTGCAGACAGCAAGCCATATCAGTTCTCGCATTATGCACTTTTAATTAGTCCTCCACCTAGGAGCCCATTTGCATACATTCATGTGCATGCGCTCTGCATCTACCACATGATGGGTGACCGCGGACAGCCATCAGCGCCGCTGACGTCACCAAACATCATCATTTGACTGCACCCGTGCGGCGTGGTGTTGTGTCCGCAAACAGTGTCTGTCACAACTGCATTTTTGGCCAATATATGGTGTTCCCAGTTGAATGTGTATCCTTCAAGAGCTCCTAGACCCAATCCTAGTTGATCTGGCAACTTTGTGCAACTTTCTAAGACCTATTTTTGACTTGGTTGTCCGCGGACATGCACATGGTCCAGAGGCGGTTCCTCTGAAGGGACCCACACTAACTTTCATTCATTTATAATCTGGCAATCCAGGAGAGAGCACCACAGAACACCTGATTTGCAAAACTTGCAATCTGCTCTAATGGCATCTGTTAAGGCCATTCCTCCTCCGCAGCCACCGCCACCAACACTACCATCACCATCTGGCGGGCCTGGAAAGAGGAACAGGCGCAGAGATGCAGAAGAGGATGACGAGGAAGAGGAAGATGAGATAGAGGAAGTGCCAACCTCCAGTGCCCGAAGTGAGTCCTGGATGTGGCAGTTTATTACCACCATTGGGGGTGTACCAAAGGCTCAGGCAGCCAGGAAGAGATGCACTGAGTCCTGGGTTGTACTCAGTCGTGGAAAACATGTCTTGTACTCCTACAGGACCCCCTCCACGTGCGGCCACTCCAGCTCCAAGCACTAGGGTACTTTTAGAAAGGCTTTTCCTTTCTCAGGGTAAAGCAGGTTGATGGCCTCTACCCCTTCTTCTTTGACTGCTCCTGACACCACACATGCGACTCTTGTGGGGCAGAGGATCCCAGCAGCCGCCTTGCAGGCCATATGGAATGCTGTTGACCCTTACCTTTTGAGTGTCACAGTACTATGTTTGTACTGCGAGGAACCAAACTGCAGGGGGGAGCAATTTCATAGAGCTTTTGAGGCCGCAGTCAAGGGGCATGAGAAAAAATGCCCCTTTCTTTAAATTTAAGCCCAGCCCAACATCTTCCTGTGTCCACATGCCCCTCCGTCTCTGTGGTTGGTGCCCCTTCTCTCCCTCCCCCACCTTACCATGCCTCTACAGAAAAAACCCAAAGAAGCCCCCAAAAATACAAAGGGCCTGATTCATGGAATTTTTTGCACAGTTCAAAGTGACTTTGCACTGCTCAAATGTGACTTTGCACTGCCGACACAAATCCTGATTCATGGAACTGTGCAAAGTGTATTTTTGCCTTACAAAGTCTGTGCAAATTCAGTGGATAGTCATTTTTGCAGTACAAAATACCTTGGCACAGACTTTGCACTGCAAAAATACACTTTACACAGTTCCATGAATCAGGGTTTGTGTCGGCAGTGGAAAGTCACTTTTCAGCAGTACAAAGTCACTTTGAACCATGCAAAAAATGTTATGAATCGGGCCTAAAATCACAAAACACCAAACAATGGTTCCTTTAGGAGCCATCTTTCACAGTCAAAATATATAACTGAAAAAAAAATCACAGAACCCTTTGTGGCCTGTAAAGTCTGCGGACAGTGCGGGAATCCACAGACATCTGGAAAATTCCAGGCATGGTGGGGGAATTAAAATCATTTTAATTGTTTTTCTTTCAAAAATGGTGGCTTTTGAAAGAACCTTTTTTTCAATTTCTGCCTTTTATATATATTTTTTGATTCTTTGGTTTTTTGTTCTGAACTAACAGATGTTCTACTGAACTTAATTATTTTTCTAACTTTCACAAGTGCTCCTACTTTTTTATGTTTTTCCTTTTTGTTTACTTCAACTACTAAAAAATGCTATAATCCATATTTCTTGTGTTCACAAAAACTGCTTCAAAGCATTTTGAATGTTTTCAAGAAAAATCAGATTTCCCACATAAGTCAGATTCACTCCATCTCTTCCAGAAATGTTCACAATATCAAATTTGATATTTTCATTATGAAAAGATGTCGTGCCAACATCCCGCAAAAAAACACATACAACTTTGTTCACATTGTGCCTTCCTTTTTCAAATTGTGGACAAAATAAATTCAAACACACCCACATTTGTCTTGGATCTATGCGAGAAAAAACAATCTTTACATGTGGAAACAGTTCCATCATCTTTCCAAATGTATCCTTCATTGCAAACTTTAATGAAATTCCGGTCACATAGCCCAAACTCCATGGTGAACAGCAATGATGTCTGGATGCTGCAAAGTAACTATATTCTCACAAAACTGGCGCAAGTCCACTCACTTCATTTCTCGAACTCCACACCAGAAAATTTCAAATATTTGAAATCCAAGATTTTCAGATAATTCATGCAATGCACCTTCAACCAATGGACACAAGAATGACCCACAATCCAGACAGTCTGCTTCCTCAAAGACATAGCCATAGTCCTCTTCACAGCACACAACAAAGATAACTCTTGCTACCCAGCCTTCCCACACACCAAACCCAGGAAACCTGATTGGCAGATCCCCCGATGTCTGTGGACATCCACGACTGTCCTCTGCAGACCCCTTCCCATGCCAGGAATCCTTAAAAGACCTGGATGGCACTTGCAGTGTCTGCAAACTACTGCAATGTCCGCGGATGCCATAGCACAGGGCAGCCCTTCTACTCCCGTAGCACAGGACTGCGCTTCTACCTTTTTTACTTTTATCTTTCATAACACTTTCTTATTGGCTGCTTTCACACAGTCACACATCAATTCACCAATCACATCCATAAACTCTACATGTAACCCTGTCATCTCAGTTCAACACTTCAGATGTACTCTTAAACTCTCGGAGTACCTGTCTCCTGTTACTCACAATCACCTGCATCAGAACTTACAAGTCCGGCAGCCCGGGAAGTCGGGCACCGGTATAGGGCTCTATGGGATTGGGGACTTTGAAGCACCGGCATCGTTGCTAATGGTGCCAGTGCTTCTGTGAGTGGTCTGCCTACCGTGGCTACTGTACCCAGCAGGGTCAGACCTGTCGGGCAAAGCCGTCACGGCAGGCAGACACGTAGTTTGTCAGTCTGGCAATGAGGTTGCTGGTGTGCTTACCGGCACCTTTGTTTCAGGACCAGCAAAGTTATAATGAGGCCCATAGAACAGGTATGCTTATAGTTTTAAAGTATTTTTCAGCTCTTTCACTAATGAATATATGCAGAGTTCCTGCCACTTACCCTGTAATAAGGTTCTCAATAAGAATATTCTCTTTTTAACCACTCTAGCAAATGCCATGAGTTGCAGCATTCAGCACCTGCTCACATCAAGTGGCAGTTACTTACAATGCTGTGCATTTAAAAATGTTTCTTTTTTGGAGCATTTTCATGAAAGTTAAAAAATGCATATGTGCATTTATAACAGCACTGTGTGTAACATTTTTGTGAAAGAAAGGAAAAGCAAATTGAAAATATTTGTACAACATTTTTAAATGTCACTTGGTGTGTGGAAGTTTAATATGTTGGCAGTACATGCACACTGGCCAACAGGCAACAGGACCCATTTCAATCTATAGTTCTTTATCAATTCTTGTTTTTTTTCTCTGCATTCTGTGACTTGCAATACCACTTCTTCCATTACACAACTCGGACTACAAGTCCCTGAATGCAACAAAAAAAAGGACATGATTGTAAGATTCGAAAGTTTGACATTAATATGAAAGGAGCATTTTCATTCAAGTAAAAAAAAATGCATATATGCATTTATAACAGCACTCTGTGTAACTTCTTTGTAAAAAAGAAAAAGCAAATGCAAAAGATGTGTACAAGTGTCACTTAGTGTGTGGAAGTTTAATAACTTGGCAGTACATGCTTACTTGCTAATATGACCCGTTCCAATCTGTACCTGCTTATCCAGTCCTACTTTTTTCTCTGCATTCTGGGACTTGTCCAGGTTTTCGAATGGAAAAAGTGCAACTACAACTCCCACAATAAAAAGACAAAAAAACAAGACTTAAGAAGCACCTACATATTGTAATGCATAATATTGGTAAGTGCACATGTGCTGCCAACATAATAAACATCCAAACAACAAGTGTCATTTAAAAATGTTTGACTAATCCTTTCTGTCTGCTTTTCTTTTATTTATAAATAGATTACACACTATGCTGCTAAAAATAAACATGTGCCTTTTTTAACTTTCATGAAAATGTTCCTAAAAAGAAACATTTTTAAATGCTCAGCATTTTCCATTTTTAATTCCATATAAATGTCACACTTTCCAACCTCACTCATTACATCCCGTACACTGCCACCATTCTCCATCTGTACATGTGTATACCGCCAAAGTATCTATATACAACACTTCACCTTACATTTAAAGTACTCTTCTTTCCCAACCTCTACTATAAGACAACAAACACTGCTGCAACAAAAATCCACCATTGCATTACCACTAGGTCACAGTTCCCTATTCTTTAAAAACACTGCAACACATTACAAATACATTGCACCATAAACACATCACTTCTTACAATTAACATCACAAACAACCTAGACATGCACCTTTTTCTAACACCCATGTTTGGCCTGTTCCTTCTTGTAAAGACGGGAGGAGGTATCTGTACTTCTGCCCTCTATATGGCAGGGTAAAGGCACAGAACACCCCAGCAAAGCTCTCAATTTGGTAGCAATGGACGAGCAGGCAGGCTTAAGCTTTCAGGAGGTGATGCAGTCAGGCTCTTAAGTATAGTGTTTCCCCAAAGCCCCCACGAAGGAATGTCCACACACTATGTTAGGTGATAACACAGCTTCTTTATATAAAGAAAGGGTTCAGGAATATATACACATATAAATACTAACACATTGTACTTGAAATACTTATTCCAACATATACGCTCTATGTGGTACCACACAACACCTAAATTCGGTAATAGAGGCACTAACTGCAGACAGTTTTAAATGGGCAATTCTTAAGTGAGGTATGACAACATAGAATAGGGAAGAAAGGCAGTTAGGTATGAACAGTGGCAGAATGCTTTCTTTAGACTAGACAAGTAATTCTGAGCGAGGATCCCCCACCTGGGTAATCTGTAATGGAAAAGTGAGGGAGTAATTTAGGTTGTCTTTTACATCCCAGTCCAATAATGTTCAATAAACATCTGCTTTCATTAAAAGGTTCTACCACCCCAAAGTACCTCAGAGACCACAGGAGAACAGGATCCAAGACGAATCTGGTGCCCCTGGATGACTCCTTAGGCAAGAAGATGCTCTTCCTCATCACAGTACCTTTGGTGCCTTGGCAGGTGAAGTGGCAGAGTTTCTCAGTTTCACTCAACGATTCCCTCTGAGGATGGACCCCCCATGGAAGAAGGAGCCAGTGGGATGCTGAGTCCAAGAAGAAAAATGGAACCAAATTCTTTCTGAAGTGCAGCAGTTTTACTCTTTTCAGTGCTCTCCTCTAGTCAACGATTTATCCGACTTTTAATGTCCTTTGAAGATGAAACTTGCCATGGGCTCCTTAAAGGCTTGGCAGATGAGAGTAAGACATGTGGGACCCTTTGATGACTTCTGGCGACAACGGGTGCATAGGTCACTTTTGGTGTATCGTGGTTTTCTGACTTTCGTTTCTTTCTTCGGTGCTGCAGCTGCAACATGGACCTCTGGATGGCTTCTGGTGACCTAGATACAACCACTGGAGTGGAACTCAGACCCTCGCAAAGTCTGGACCCTTGGGTCATCTTCGTTAGCTTCTGGTGGTGGGAAATCTATAGACGGACTTTCCTCAGCACTCAGCGACTCTGGATCCTCTCTGGCAGGAAAAGGTGGTCAGTGATGATGGTGGGGATGTCCTTTGAAATGTTCTTAGGCAGTTTGGAACTTTTGCAGCTTCGGGTGTCCAGCAGCACTCTGCCAGGGTACCCTTTCTTCTGGGAAGTAGTCAGCAACGGCTTCCAGCAGTCAATAGGCACACCTCGGGACCCTGGGCGACATCAATGGACTTCTTCAACTCGAGATGTCTGGGCACTCCTCTTCAGGACTCACAAAGACCCCTTCTCTGGACATCAGGCACACAGGACTGGCTTCCAGGGCACTTCAGATGAAGAACAGCAGTTTGCGCGATGGTCCCTCGTAGCTCAGTGGAGAGGTCTCCTTTACATGTCCTCTCTGGATCAGTCCTTGGAAGACTCGACAGCTTTCGGATTACTTGAAGAAATGCAGCAGCAGACTTCTCTTCCAGCACACATTTAAGGGAAACCTTCTTCAGCTTCGACTTCAGCGTCTGAACAAATTGGTAAGTGAGAGGTTTCCAGATATACCCATCTGTTCCCCATTCACTCTGCCTAAGCCGGGCTCAGTCAGTCAATCACACAGAAGGGCATTCATGCAGACAGGCAGTCAATCAGGCTCAAAGGCATTCAGGCGACTCACTCCACCCATGACAAATAATGTTGATTGGAGTAAGTACCCAGCCTTTTAGCACATTGCACTGTATTCATGTCATTTTCAGTCAGGGCTGTCTCATTCATTGTGTCACACACACAGAAACAGACACCTACAACAGAAAATGGGAGTTGACTCCCAACTCCATTCACACAGGTCCCACCCCCAAGGGTGTACCCACAACACACAACACCTGGGAATACTCCAGTCAGTCTAACAGGAGGCAGACCCAGAGCCAAAGATGGTATTTCCACCCAACAGTCAGTCAGGGGGAAAGAGGACAACAGAGATGTATTTGCTGTTTCGACTCAACAGCCATTCAGGAGGAAGGGACAGAGTCAGGGCTTCCCAGGACTTTGGGATACGGGGTACAAGGCAATAGAAACCAAGAGGCCACAGGGGATATCTTGCCTTCTTGTAGGAATTGATGGATTCCTATAGCATGGTCTGGGTATCCCAAAAATGGAGGACACTCAGAGCCACTGCTAAGTCAGCATGTAGCTGCCACCAGCCCATACCCTGCACTGTGGTCAACACACAGGTGCCCACAAATACACATAACGGGTACAAGTGTGTACCCCCACCCATGTGTGCCATAAGAGTATCCCATGGGTGTTGTTCAACAAAAGATAAAATGAAGAGCTGCACTGCTCGAGGTCCAGGCTGGATCTCAGTGGCAGAAAACCTAAGGAAAACATACACACAGAAGTGGTAGGATGAGGACTAAGATGCCCTGTCCCTCCGTAAGGCATTTCCAGCATCACATGCACTGCCCTCGAGACTTGTAGAACCTGATTGAATGGAGAGGCCTGATTTGTTATCATTATGGAATCATTAGACTCATTGTTATGTAATCATTACCCATCATTCCATCATTGCTTCCTGTTTAGTTATCCATTATACATTCTGAAGTAGCATCATTAGACTATCCACATTATTCTGACACATATATGTAGCCATTTGCATTTGCTTATAGAATGAGGCCAGGCTTCGTTGATACGCTTTGTTGACATCCCTTGGCTGAAAAAGTTTGCATTAGAACTGGATTTGTACTGACTTGGAATACATTCTGTTGGAATACAACTGATTTGATCACAGACTGACATGAGTGAGAGCCTGGAAATAACTTGGACTGTAAATGTAAATTAATTGGCCTGTAAAACCAATACACTGACATGTATACACTGGAAATGCATACATCTGAAATGAGCTTTGACACCTGTGAAAGTGATTGTAATTCTGTGCTTGACACATTGAAAATTCAAACACCCGCATCCACAGTACACATGCATTGATTTTATGCATTGCATTTTCATTTTCTGCTTGTAGACACACTTTCACACTTTTTGCTTGTAGAGACTTTTGACTTGACTTTTTGCTAATTGTACTTGAATGTGCTATTCTGAATTTCTTTGCAGCTATGCATTTGATTTTTAGCTTGCCACTGATAGAGTGAAATGCTTGCATCATATTAAGTTTTTTTTTTGCATTTTGAAATAGAATGTTTTTTCCCTTTACAGTTTTGCTTGATTTAGCATGCCACATGGAGACATGTTTGACAAATTGTTAGTAATGATTATATAATTATAAGAGGAGAGATTGTAGAACCTGATAGAATGGAGAGGCCTGATTTGTTATCATTATGGAATCATTAGACTCATTGTTATGGAATCATTACCCATCATTCCATTATTGCACCCTGTTTAGTTATCCATTATACATTCTGAAGAAGCATCATTAGACTATCCACATTATTCTGCCACATATATGTAGCCATTTGCATTTGCTTATCGAATGAGGCCTGGTATATTCACAGAGACATGTAGAGCCAGGTAGAGACTGTTATGTATTATGTATGCATGTGTAGAGACACGCATTGAGTGTGCACTTAGAAGAAACATTGAGCTTTAAGTATAGTGCTTGGTATGAATGAAAGCTTATAAGCACTACATTCGAGAATAGAGAACATTTAGCTGGCATTATAAAGCCATTTCTAAATGGAGACAGAGAAGCGCCACAGAGTGCGAAGTTGTTATGAGTTAACAATGCAAAACAGAAAGGTGATGGCTGGAAGGTTTTGAATTAATCATAACCACGGGCAAAGCTCTGGGCAACCCTCCAGACCATCGTTTTTCAGCCTGCCAAGCCATTACAGAAGGGGAAAAACCATATGCAAATCAGGCTTGGTCCTACCCCAAAAGGGGCAGTCCAGCCCGAACTGCTAGGTCACATCCCTTCTGCACGAGACCACAAGCATCCCCAGACATGTTTCAGCCTTGTTGGGCGTCATCAGTGAGGAGTAGCTTGGGTCTCTAGGCCCGGCAGACTCGGGACCCACGTCTGGGCATGAGTTAACAATGCAAAACGGTGGTCTGGAGGGTTGCCCAGAGCATTGCCAGTGGTTAAGATTAATTCTAAACCTTCCAGCCATCACCTCTTTGTTTTTGCTATGTCACCCCAAGTGGGACGGGTATGCCCAGACGTGGGTCCCGTGCGTGCTGGGCCAAGAGACCCAAGCTACTCCTCACTGATGAGCCCCAACAAGGGCGAAACATGTTTGGGGATGCTTGTGGTCTCGTGCCGAAGGGATGTGGCCTAGCAGTTCGGGCTGGACTGCCCCTTTTGGGGTGGGGCCAAGCCTGATTTGCATATGGTCTTTCCCTTCCGTAATGGCTTGGCAGGCGAAGAACGGTGGTCTGGAGGGTTGCCCAGAGCATTGCCAGTGGTTAAGATTAATTCTAAACCTTCCAGCCATCACCTCTTTGTTTTTGCTATGTCACCCCAAGTGGGACGGGTATGCCCAGACGTGGGTCCCGTGCCTGCTGGGCCTAGAGACCCAAGCTACTCCTCACTGATGAGCCCCAACAAGGGCGAAACATGTTTGGGGATGCTTGTGGTCTCGTGCCGAAGGGATGTGGCCTAGCAGTTCGGGCTGGACTGCCCCTTTTGGGGTGGGGCCAAGCCTGATTTGCATATGGTCTTTCCCTTCTGTAATGGCTTGGCAGGCGAAGAACGGTGGTCTGGAGGGTTGCCCAGAGCATTGCCAGTGGTTAAGATTAATTCTAAACCTTCCAGCCATCACCTCTTTGTTTTTGCTATGTCACCCCAAGTGGGACGGGTATGCCCAGACGTGGGTCCCGTGCCTGCTGGGCCTAGAGACCCAAGCTACTCCTCACTGATGAGCCCCAACAAGGGCGAAACATGTTTGGGGATGCTTGTGGTCTCGTGCCGAAGGGATGTGGCCTAGCAGTTCGGGCTGGACTGCCCCCTTTTGGGGTGGGGCCAAGCCTGATTTGCATATGGTCTTTCCCTTCTGTAATGGCTTGGCAGGCGAAGAACGGTGGTCTGGAGGGTTGCCCAGAGCATTGCCAGTGGTTAAGATTAATTCTAAACCTTCCAGCCATCACCTCTTTGTTTTTGCTATGTCACCCCAAGTGGGACGGGTATGCCCAGACGTGGGTCCCGTGCCTGCTGGGCCTAGAGACCCAAGCTACTCCTCACTGATGAGCCCCAACAAGGGCGAAACATGTTTGGGGATGCTTGTGGTCTCGTGCCGAAGGGATGTGGCCTAGCAGTTCGGGCTGGACTGCCCCTTTTGGGGTGGGGCCAAGCCTGATTTGCATATGGTCTTTCCCTCCTGTAATGGCTTGGCAGGCGAAGAACGGTGGTCTGGAGGGTTGCCCAGAGCATTGCCAGTGGTTAAGATTAATTCTAAACCTTCCAGCCATCACCTCTTTGTTTTTGCTATGTCACCCCAAGTGGGACGGGTATGCCCAGACGTGGGTCCCGTGCCTGCTGGGCCTAGAGACCCAAGCTACTCCTCACTGATGAGCCCCAACAAGGGCGAAACATGTTTGGGGATGCTTGTGGTCTCGTGCCGAAGGGATGTGGCCTAGCAGTTCGGGCTGGACTGCCCCTTTTGGGGTGGGGCCAAGCCTGATTTGCATATGGTCTTTCCCTTCTGTAATGGCTTGGCAGGCGAAGAACGGTGGTCTGGAGGGTTGCCCAGAGCATTGCCAGTGGTTAAGATTAATTCTAAACCTTCCAGCCATCACCTCTTTGTTTTTGCTATGTCACCCCAAGTGGGACGGGTATGCCCAGACGTGGGTCCCGTGCCTGCTGGGCCTAGAGACCCAAGCTACTCCTCACTGATGAGCCCCAACAAGGGCGAAACATGTTTGGGGATGCTTGTGGTCTCGTGCCGAAGGGATGTGGCCTAGCAGTTCGGGCTGGACTGCCCCTTTTGGGGTGGGGCCAAGCCTGATTTGCATATGGTCTTTCCCTTCTGTAATGGCTTGGCAGGCGAAGAACGGTGGTCTGGAGGGTTGCCCAGAGCATTGCCAGTGGTTAAGATTAATTCTAAACCTTCCAGCCATCACCTCTTTGTTTTTGCTATGTCACCCCAAGTGGGACGGGTATGCCCAGACGTGGGTCCCGTGCCTGCTGGGCCTAGAGACCCAAGCTACTCCTCACTGATGAGCCCCAACAAGGGCGAAACATGTTTGGGGATGCTTGTGGTCTCGTGCCGAAGGGATGTGGCCTAGCAGTTCGGGCTGGACTGCCCCTTTTGGGGTGGGGCCAAGCCTGATTTGCATATGGTCTTTCCCTCCTGTAATGGCTTGGCAGGCGAAGAACGGTGGTCTGGAGGGTTGCCCAGAGCATTGCCAGTGGTTAAGATTAATTCTAAACCTTCCAGCCATCACCTCTTTGTTTTTGCTATGTCACCCCAAGTGGGACGGGTATGCCCAGACGTGGGTCCCGTGCCTGCTGGGCCTAGAGACCCAAGCTACTCCTCACTGATGAGCCCCAACAAGGGCGAAACATGTTTGGGGATGCTTGTGGTCTCGTGCCGAAGGGATGTGGCCTAGCAGTTCGGGCTGGACTGCCCCTTTTGGGGTGGGGCCAAGCCTGATTTGCATATGGTCTTTCCCTTCTGTAATGGCTTGGCAGGCGAAGAACGGTGGTCTGGAGGGTTGCCCAGAGCATTGCCAGTGGTTAAGATTAATTCTAAACCTTCCAGCCATCACCTCTTTGTTTTTGCTATGTCACCCCAAGTGGGACGGGTATGCCCAGACGTGGGTCCCGTGCCTGCTGGGCCTAGAGACCCAAGCTACTCCTCACTGATGAGCCCCAACAAGGGCGAAACATGTTTGGGGATGCTTGTGGTCTCGTGCCGAAGGGATGTGGCCTAGCAGTTCGGGCTGGACTGCCCCTTTTGGGGTGGGGCCAAGCCTGATTTGCATATGGTCTTTCCCTTCTGTAATGGCTTGGCAGGCGAAGAACGGTGGTCTGGAGGGTTGCCCAGAGCATTGCCAGTGGTTAAGATTAATTCTAAACCTTCCAGCCATCACCTCTTTGTTTTTGCTATGTCACCCCAAGTGGGACGGGTATGCCCAGACGTGGGTCCCGTGCCTGCTGGGCCTAGAGACCCAAGCTACTCCTCACTGATGAGCCCCAACAAGGGCGAAACATGTTTGGGGATGCTTGTGGTCTCGTGCCGAAGGGATGTGGCCTAGCAGTTCGGGCTGGACTGCCCCTTTTGGGGTGGGGCCAAGCCTGATTTGCATATGGTCTTTCCCTTCTGTAATGGCTTGGCAGGCGAAGAACGGTGGTCTGGAGGGTTGCCCAGAGCATTGCCAGTGGTTAAGATTAATTCTAAACCTTCCAGCCATCACCTCTTTGTTTTTGCTATGAGTTAACAATGTACAAGTATTCATAAACATTTGCTTGGCAGACCAGAGATAACACGACCCTTGTCTGAGTGGGGAAGGCGAAGGATGCTTATCAGCATGGCTGTGTGCTTCGCAGAGACAGAAAAGGTGGGGGCCGTGAGGAGCAGGGAGTGCTTTTGCATGGAGAGAGGGGGAGAAGATTTTGCAGGCAGAGACATGCACGAGAGGGATTTCAATGGAATGAATGGAGCGATAAATGGTAAGATGGTGTATTGCAGGCAGGCAGACAGAAGGCCATGATATGGATAGGCCGAAATGTCACATTGACAAAGAACACGCAGTGATTGACCAGAACACGGAGTGAAAGTACATGCAAACACAGACATTTAGACACTGGCTCTGATATAGAATTTGCTGACAGAGACAGAGAGGCATCTTAGCTCAGAGAACAAATGTAACCATAGGGATTTGTATATGTCATTTAACAGTATAACCAGAGGGGAGGCTTTAGGAGTTTCTGGTTGTTAGAGATGGAGTTTTGGATGGAGCTACTCTCTGAGAGAATGATCGAGAGATGTTTGGATGACTCTGGGATTAAGGGAGAGGAGTGTTTTTGGTGCAGCAGAATCCGATGGCTTTGGGAGTTCAGAAGCTTGGGGAAGCATTCTGACGAGAGGAGAGATCGAGAGCTTGGCAAAGGCTTGAGGCAGTTCGAGTGACCAGACTTGGCACACTGAGCTGGAGAGGAGAGAGATGGGACAAATTCGAGATGAGACCATGGGGAGCTTAAATGGGAAGTATGGTTTATGGCCTAAACTCATTGATTAGGGCAGACACTCACGAAGAGCTTTGGGTGGGGAAAGGGGAAATCAGACAGGGATTGACCTAGAGAGAGAGAGTGAGGAATGGTGTGGATTGGAGGGGAATTCTGAATGCTGGCACTTGCTATATGTACATTCCGTTAGACCTGATAGATCCAGCTAATCATAGGCTTGCACTAGAAGTCTGTAAGGCTTATAGTTATTTTAATGCATGGTAGATTTGCACCAGAAGTATAAAGGTGCAAATTCGATATTTGCATTATATTACTGGTTGCTTCATGCCTGGATGTGCATGAATAAAAGTGTTTCTATTGTTTGAATCGATCCATGTGTTTTCTTTGTGTCTTATGTTAATGTGTCCATAGGAATAAGTTGATAGGAGTAATCAAGGAGTAATACAGTGCACATAGGCCCTGGAATACACAAGCAGGGGGGGCATAGTGATCCACACCCCCCTAGGAGATTGTCTAGGAGGTTGTCTAAGACTGATACATGGTCGCCCACTCGGGGCTAGACCATGGTAGGACAGGTTTGGGAATAACAAATCTAGGGGTAGGCCAATGGTATATTAGGCCCATTTGTTTTACGGAACAACAGACTGAGGTTAGGGCAACTGATCTCCCACAAGATTTCACGCCTTGAAACACATTTATATAGGCGCATTATTATAAATGCGTCATGATGCCTACCCGCAGGCATCCGGACCAAGCCCATCAGCCCCGGGAGCAGGCATCTAGACATTTAGTAAAACCTCAGCAGCCCTGGCTAGGGGCTATCTGGGTTCAGTCCTGGCGCCATAGGCGCCAGGCTCATAGTAGGAATCAGTCCTGGTGCCTAAGGCACCAGGCTCATAGTCATTACTTACCTCAGGCAGATCATGCTGCAAATGACTCCAATCCAACATGAAGCCTGAAAGGGACTATTTTTCTACAGGGACTATTTTTTACTCGGGTGTGGTTCTAGGGACTTCTTACCTGGGACTACTTTTGAGGCTATTTAAACCACGCCCAACCAGCAACACACGCTTCGCTTTATTCTGCATCCTGCAGCGTAACACTCACCGTGCCTGCAGCCTGCATCCAGTCTTCTGCCATGCCCGCCTCGAATCTGGAGCTCCTAAAACAAAGAAGAAAGAAAGGGACAAGGTTAGAAAACAAACTTATTTCTACTCCACACCTGATTCTGGATCCATCTTGTCTCCAGACCTGTAAAGAACATCATTTCTGCACGCACCGCACCTCCAGCTGCAGCGCTGCGCCATACTCACCAGCCTTCACAGCATCCTTCGGGTCAGCGCTGCCCCCATAATTTCTTCGCCGAACTTCGGCACCTAGGAGACAAAAGAAAACCACAAGGTGAGCCGAAGGAACCAACAAATATAATTCTTACCACCATAGACTTACCTGATTTACCACCAGAGGCATCCTTTTGTGACTCTTCATATTTTCATGTGCCGCATCTGTAAAGAGAGACAAAACAACACGTTTTCCTCGTGCAACATTTACCGGACAGCGCTGGGTAATACAGACTCTTACCTGAGCGCCATCAGTTGCCAGAAGAGCATCTTTTCACGAGCCAGCTGCAAGACAAGAAAGGAAGGGGGGAACATGAGTGAAAATTGGACATATTGAACTCTATGAATTTAATACTTACTGGTCCTCACCAGGAACCTCAGAGTCAATACTCCCCGGAACTCTCCCAAGCCTTCAAACCAGTGAAGTAACTGGAATTGACGCACCCCTGCAAATCCACGCAGGATGGAGAGTTCATCTTTCAAGAATATAACGTGAGATTGCTGTGAGGGCATTTCAGAGGTGATTAGTTGGGGAGGACTGTGGGGGTGCCATCACTTGAATCCACAAGTGGCTAAATCCATCTTTCCACTTGCAGGAGAATATTTCTACGTGTTAAGCAGACAAGATAAGGAGGGCAGATCCAGTCAGTCAACGCTGCACTACGCATCACGTGGGTGGAGACCGCAGCTGTCCGGGTCCGACCGACGCCCCTGTGGGAGCCAGGTGAGCCTAACAAAATGCCACATCATATCATATCATGTTACCCTACCAGATGGTCAACATACTTTCCGGAAAGGCCATCTGAATTATCATGACTCTTCCCTAACCTATGCTCAATGGTAAAGTCTAGCCCTTGCAGGCTAATTGACCACCTGAGCAGTTTGGGTTTTTCACCCTTTATCTACATAAACCACTTTAAGGGCTTGTGGTCAGTTTGGACCTTAAAGGGAGACCTTGTAAGGTATGGTCTAAAATGTCTAAGTGCCCAAGGTATGCTAAAACACTCCTTTACAACAGTGGCCCATCTAAGTTCCCTACCCTGAGTTGACTACTAGTAAAAATTATGGGGTGTTCTCTCTCTTTGTCATCTAGCTGAGACAAGACAGTTCCAATTTGGTGGCATATGCATCAATTTGCACAATGAAGAGTTTGCTGTAGTCAGGGGCACACAAGACGTGCCCAGCACAGATTTTACTTCAAGCCATCAAAGTCCCTCTGACAGTCCTCACTCCAATGAACCTTTCTAGGCTCTTTGGGCGATGTCAGAACTATCAGAGGTGCAGCTATGGTACCATAGTCTGTAATGAGGTTTCTGTAGTACCCAGTGAGGCCCGAAAAAAAGCTCTCACCTGGGTTGGAGTAGAGGTCCTGTACAGCTTGTACTTTACTAGGGGGAGGTTCAAATTCACCCACTCCTACCTCATGACCAAGGTAGGTAATCTTCCCCTGTGCTATCTGGCACTTGGTTGCCTTGATGGTGAGGTTGGCCCTTTTCCTGACCTGCAACACTGTATCCAAGTATGTCAAATGCTCTTCCCAGGTGATACTGTAGACAGCAATGTTGTCCAGGTAGGCCATACAAAAGGCCTCCTGACCACTAATAGCATGATTGACTAACCTTTGTAAGGTGTAAGGGGCATTCTTCAATGCAAAAGACATAATCCTAAACTGGTAGAGCCCTCATAGTGTTGACAAAGCTGTTTTTTCCTTGGCCTGGTCAGTCAGAGCTATTTGCCAATAGCCTGATGTGAGGTCAAAAGTGCTCAGAAACCTGGCAGCACCTTTCCTGTCCACAAGCTCCTCAGACCTGGCCAATGGGTGTGCATCAGTCTTGGTAACTGCATTGACTCCTCTGTTATCCTCACAGAACCTAAAATCCTTGGTACCTGCCTGGGAACTTGTCTTGGGGACAATGACCACTGTGCTGGACCATGGGTTGGTTGAGGGTTCAGTATCACCAAAGTCCAACATCTTGGCGACCTCTGCCTGGATGTGGTTCTTAACAGTGTCTGACATCCTGTAGCATCTGCTTTTGACAGGTACACTGTCACCAGTGTCAGTATCATGCCTACACCATGGGGTGAGGCCTGGTGTCAGTGAGAATAGAGGGGCATACTGCTGGAGCAAAGCCCTGCAGGTCCTCTGCTGCTCTGGTGTCAGATCTGGAGAGATTGCACTCCCTCCACTGAGCCATCCTGAGGGTTGCTATGTAGCAAATCAGGACGGGGCTCACTCTCATCCTGTTTTTGCCCCGAAGCTAGCAATAGGCATGAGACTTCTTCTCTCCTGTGGAAAGGCTTGAGCTTGTTGACATGGAAGACATGAGGGGATATCCCAGGAACACCCATGTCAATCAGATAGTTGACTTCACCCATCTTGGAGATTATCTGGAAGGGTTCAGTCCACTTATCTGCCCAAGCTCGAGGCTTGGTAAGCTCCATCACAAGGATCTCCTGACCAGGAGTCCAATCCACTTGTGAGGCCTTAAGTCCATGCCAGTATTTGTTCAATTCTTGGCTTGCTTTAAGATGTGCTGTTGCCTGGCCCATCATCTGTGCCATCCTCCATCTGAGGTATAACACATAGTCCCACACTTGCTTGGCTGTACCTGAAGGGGTGGCTTCCAACCCTTTTCATACTAATACAAGGGCCCCCCTCACTGGATGACCAAAAAGGAGTTCAAAGGTGCTTAAACCAACACCTTCCTGAGGCACCTCTCGGTAGGCAAACCGTGGGCATGGTAGAAGGGGATTCCATTTCCTCCATAGGGGTTCTTCCAAAGCACCCAACATACCCTTGCGAGTCTTGTTAAATTGCCTAACCAGACCATTGGTCTGAGGATGGTAGGAGGTGGAAAGTTGAAAGGTTACACCACATTCCTTCCACATAACTTTCATGTTATGTTATGTTATGTTATTTTGCATTTATATAGCGCCTCATATACCATTGGTATGGTCTGAAGGCGCTGGTAGGTTGAATGCCCTTGGGAACCGAAGTTCAGGTCAGTAGAGAGAGTAGAGAGAGTCCAAAAAATGTGGGTGCGCACCAGGTATGTATGCAGCTGGTGGGGAATTCAAGTGGCAGCTGCTTCTTAGCGGTAGGTGTGGTGGTTGAGAGATCAGGAGTATGTGTTCGCTCTGGCCGGCTTTATCCAGATCGAGTGTGGCTGCGTTAGGCCTCAGGAGAA
The DNA here is from genome assembly GCF_040938575.1 of Ambystoma mexicanum. Classification (NCBI taxonomy): domain Eukaryota; kingdom Metazoa; phylum Chordata; class Amphibia; order Caudata; family Ambystomatidae; genus Ambystoma; species Ambystoma mexicanum. The sequence goes on from NC_090927.1 coordinate 794,224,746, forward strand.
CGCCTGGCTGGGGGTGCGAAACCAGCAATGTTTACTTAGAGTGATGGGGAGTGAGCGGGAGATGTTGATATGAGAACAGTTATACCGAATGGTGTCATAGTATCTCTGCGTTCTAGTTGAGTGGTGGTGTAAGGGAGAGAGTAAGCGTGGGGTGTGGTATGATGTATTCCCTGCATTCCAAAGCATATTATGTATGTCACGCAATTCTGTGTGGACAGGTCCGTTCTATGCATTTTTGTTCATTTCAGGCATTCAAAATTGTCCTACACATTCATGTCTGCTCGACATATTCATGCACTCTGGTTCACCTTGCGTGTTCTAGTCTATTCTTCATTCTCCAGTGTGCCTCACGCATGCTCTCATGTGTTCCATATGTATGCACTCCTGTCCTTCTTGCGCATGCACTCCAGTCTACCCCGCGCACGTACTTCAGTCTGCCTACGCACTCATCCGTTCTGTATACTCATCAGGTCTGTATACCCATCCGTTCAGTACGCTCATTTGATCTACACACTCATCTGGTCTACACACTCATCCGGTCTACACACTCATCCGCTCAACATACTATTCATCAGCTCTACGGACTCATCCATTCAGCATACTGCTCCGTTCAGCATACTCATCCGCTCTACAAATCCATCCGCTCCATGCGTTCATCCGCTCCACACCTTCATCTGCTCCGTACACTCATCCGCTCCACACACTCATCAGCACCACAATACATTCATCCGCTCCATATACACTCATTCGCTCCACATACAGTCATTCATTCCATACACACTCATCCGTTCCACACACTCCACATACACTTGTCCGCTCCACACATTCGTCCGCTCCACACATTCGTCCGCTCCACACACTCGTCCGCTCTGCACAATCGTCCAGTCTACACACTCGTCCAGTCTACACACTCGTCCAGTCCACAACACTCATCTGGTCCACCCACTCATCGGCACAACATACTACTCGTCCGCTTGACAATACTACTCGTCTGCTCTGCGTGTCCATCCGTGTCCATCCATCCGTTCCACACACTCATCCGCTCTATGTATTTATTCGCCCCACACACTCATCTGTTCCTTACACTCATCCGCACCACACATTCATCCGCTTCACACACTCGTCCGCTCCACATATTCATCCGCACCAGACATTCATCCGCTCCACACACTCATTCGCACTACAGACTCACCTTTTCCGCACAATCATCCGCTCCACCAACTCATCCGCTCCACACATACGGCCACTCCACGTACTTGTCCGCTCTATGTACTTGACCGTTCCACACTCATCCGCTCTCTACACTCATCCGCTCTCCACACTCATCCGCTCTCCACACTCATCCGCTCTCCACACTCAGTCGCTCTCCACACTCAACTGCTCCCTACGCTTCTGCGCTCTCCACACTCAGTCGCACTCCACACTTGCTTCCGCGCTCTCCACACTCAGTCGCTCTCCACCCTCAACTGCTCTCCACACTCCTCCACTCTCCACGCTCCTCCGCTCTCCACGCTCCTCCGCTCTCCAACACTCCTCCGCTCTCCAACACTCCTTCGCTCTCCACACTCATCCGCTCTCCACGCTCACCCGGTCTCTACACTCACACGGTGTCTACACTCATCCGCTCTCCACACTCATCTGCTCTCCACACTCATCTGCTCTCCACACTCATCTGCTCTCCACACTCATCCGCTCACCACGCTCATCCGCTCTCCACGCTCATCCGCTCTCCACGCTCATCCGATCTCCACGCTCATCCGATCTCCACGCTCATCCGCTCTCTACGCTCATCCGCTCTCCACGCTCATCTGCTCTCCACGCTCATCCGCTCTCTACGCTCATCCGCACTCCACGCTCATCCGATCCCCATGCTCATCCTCTCTACATGCTCATTCGCTCTCACACGTTCGTCTGGCCAAGCGATCATCTAGTCTATACGTTCAGTATAGTCATCAGTTCTACGCTCTCCTGCGTTCTGTTCGCTTCTCTGTATTTGCGTACTCGTTAACTCTACACTTACTCATAAACCCTATACGCTCAACCGCTCTACACACCCAACCATTCTACATACTCATTGGCTTTAGTTTGTTCATCTATTTCATCCGGTCTCCATACTCATTTGATCTTTCTAGTCGTCTGTTCTTCCACTCATGCACGCTTCCACTTAGTGTATTCATCTGTTCTATACGCTTCATCCATTCTAACTATTTCATTTATGTCATTCACTATGTTCCCTCCTCATTCATTATGTCCATTTCATCGGTTCAGATCTCCTTAGTTTCTCAATGATTTATTCCTATTATCTGCTTCACTGTTTTGATCTACTTTACTCGTTTAGCTCTGTTTGTCTTTCTAGTTTACATTCGAGTTTATTTAGCTGTCATTTCTCGCCTCAGGTTGATTGATCGGTCGGTATTATTGTGAAGATGCTAGTTTGAAAGCCGGTTGGTTTTAGGAGAAGAGCCAGGTTTTCAGTAGTTTGCGGAAGGAGGTTAAGCCCTCAGTTAGGCGTATGTGGGGTGGGAGCGAGTTCCACAGGGTTGGAGCTAGGGCTGAGAATGATGATCCGCCTAACCTGACTGAGTTTGTTTTAGGAATTGCTAGGAGGCCAGCTGAGCTTGATCTTAGGGTGCGAGTGGGATGATAAGGTATTAGTTTGTCTTGAAGATATTGAGTTCCAGTTTTATGCAGTGCTCGATGGAAGAGGCATAAGGTTTTGAAAGCCACCCTACGGGCTACTGGAAGCCAGTGCAGTGTCTTAAGGGCTGGGGATACGTGGTCTCTTGGACCGAGCGCAAGTAGCATTTTGGCCGCCGCGTTTTGTGCTCTTTGGAGTTTATTCAGTTGGTAGGCATGGATTCCGAGGTATAGGGGGTTTCCGTAGTCCAGTCTGGATATAACGATTGATTGGACCGCAGAGACTGTTGGGAAATGAGAGGTATGGAAAGATGCGCCTAAGGGTTTTAAGGTGGTAGTGGCAGGACTTTGAGACATTGTTGACTTGGCGCGAGAGTGTTAGGTCGGAGTCCAGGGTGCATCCAAGATGGGTGCGGAAGAAGATCGGAGTTGCCGCAAACCATGATTTCTGTTTTGGAGGGGTTTAACAAGAAGTGGCTTTGGGTCATCCAGCGATCAATGTTAAGGAGGCAGGATGCCAGGTCAGGTCGGGAGTTGGGTTTCGAGTTCAGGAATTTTAGGATTAGTTGAGGGTCGTCGGCGTAGTTGTAACATAGGATGTTGTGTGAACAAATTATTGGTGGGAGGGTGATCAGGTGGAGATCGAACAGGAGGGCGGATAGACATGCTCCTTGAGGGACTCCCGTGTCGACTGGGCGAGCTTGGGAGGTAAAGCTGGAGAGTGTCGTTATTTGGTGCCTGTCTTTGAGGAAAGAGGCTATCCATTTAAGAGCGGTTCCACGAATTCCTAGGGAGTGGAGGAGGTCTAGGAGGATTGAGTGATTAATCGTGTCAAAGGCAGCGATAGGTCGAGAAGGATTAGTGCGGTGCATCCCGCAGAGTCTGCTGTCATTTTAAGGTCATCCCAGATCGAGGTTAGGGTGGTTTTGGTTCCGTGGCATGTTCTGAAACCTGATTGGGCGGGGTCTAGGAGATTGTTGGCTTCGACAAAGGCATTTAGTTGAGAGTAGACGGTTCGGTCAATGAGTTTGGCAAGGAACCTGGTGTTTGAGATTGGGCAGTAGTTTTTGGGCTCGAGAGGGTCGAGCGAAGGGTTTTTTTATTAGAGGTTTGACGTGTACCATTTTGAATGCTTCGGGAAAGATACTGGAACAAAGGGAGGCATTTATGATAGATCTTGTGTGTTCTCCTGCGCAGGTGGAGGCAAAAATGTCTTTAAGGGTTGTGGCTGGGCAAGGGTCCAGTGGTGATCCAGATGGTTTGCGGGCAGATAGAAGTTTGAGAAATTGTTCTGGTGATATTGGACTAAAGGATTTGAACGTTGGTTGCGTAGAGGTCGCAGCTGAAGGGCTGGCCGGTACGGGTGGCAGATTGTCAAGTGGCTGTAAGAGAGCCAGTTTGGTGTTTAGAGTTTTTGTCCTTTCAGTAGCCGTGGTGTAAAAGTGGAGGGAGAGTGAGTCACACAGTGATTGTGACGGGGTCGGGACGGTTGTATTACAAGCTGCATTGGTGAATTCGGAGATGATTTTGTGGAGTTCTTTGCTTGGGTTTTTGCAGTTTAGGATTCGGGTGTTGTAGTGGGCTTTTTTTGCTTTCCGGATTTCGGCCTTGTACCGATACAAGTGTCGGGCCAAGGTGGTCCTGCTCTTTTGGGTTTTCTCTTTCTGCCAATTGCGTTCTAGGTATTTGTAATGTCGTTTAGTGGTCTTCAACTCAGGAGTGAACCATCTGGGGAAAGTGCCACGGCGGGATGATGGTTTGCACGGGGGGGGTGAGTCACGTCAGAGATGCGTTGAGCCATGAGTCAAAGGCCTCAGGTGTTAGTTGGTTGTTGGGACGGCAGGTAGGTGGTGGAGACTGGAGGAGTGCCTCGGCTAGGTCCGGGGTGATTATTAGTTTTTTCCAGCCCTTGCGTAGGTTTGGAGGTTCAGATGCGAGTACGGGAAGGGGGCAGGGTGAGTGGATGGCGAACGAGAGAATGAAGTGATCGGACCAGATGATAGGGGTGGGGGGCTTTAAATGAATCAGGGTGTTGGAGCTAAAAATGGCATAAGAGTGTGTCCTTTAAAATAAGTCGGGCCGTTTATGTGGGGTTGGAGGTTAATTGCATCTAGACCGTCAACCAAGGCGTGTGTCATAGGGTTGGTGGGGATGTTGAGCCATATGTTGAAGTCTCCAAGAAGGGTGAGGTTGGGATGGTTTAGTTGCAGGGAGGCGATAGAGTTGCAAAGGGTGTTTTTTTTTTATTTTTTTATTTAAGTGTCTATGGTTTATTTCAAACCTTTCACATCAGTAAAACATTAAATTTCATTAAGTTTCATTAAGAGATCTGTCATAATGCAATCACATTGAATTTACGAAGAAACGATTTGCAGAATAAATGCTGATAAATGGTAATAAAATGTTAGCTACAAATTAACACAATGACTGAAAATCAAAAAATTAAATTAATTAAAAACCTCCTTTTATAATCAAATGGAGTACTTAAGGTAATTTTCTGTTGCTAACAGTATTAAATAAGATAAAATTGTTAGGTCAATAGTTTTAGGTGACGAGTAAATATCTAACATTGGTTCAGCATAGCCTTTCATTCACTCGAGTTCATTGTTTGTGATGTATTTCTCTCATCAATGTGATCAAGTCTTTTTAGGGTGTTTTCAAAGAATTTGACTGTTGCGAAGTTTATTTTTGGGGATTGGCAGGTGTATATTAAACTCCACCATTTCTCCGCATCTAGATCACATAAGTCAGTGATATTACTTGCTAGAAAAAGGGTTCGCAAGTCTCCTAATTCTGGACAGAATAGCACTAGATGAGTTAGAGATTCTTCGCCTCTTTTGCACAGTCTACATTTTGTACATATTTTCTCTTTTGAGTATCTTGCTTTTGTCGTTTTGTTTCGTAAGATGTTTAATCTGAAACGTAATAACAGATCTCTTTGTTTTGAACTAAGACATTTTTTCAAATAATCTGGTATAATAGACATCACACCACAGTTGGATTTCAAAAGTGTGTGTGTTTTCGCCGAAGCTCGTTTCGTTTCAGTGTTCGACCAATCCTCTGCCCACAGCGTTCTTTTTACAGCTATTGGTTTCTCCGTTAGAGTTTCGATTTTAATGCCAAATTCTGTCAGGGTTTGTTTATTTCCATTTTTCCAATCTTCTATTACTTTTTCCTCATAGTTATTGGAATTTCCCAGTATTTCAAATTGAGGAGGTGTCAGGTTGGTCATTGTTTTTCTGTACAACATCAATTGATTGTAACGTATATGTATGTATATTGATGTTAAGCCTAGTTCATGGCGGATTACCGAGATTGGAATCGCTTTTGGTATTGAAAGGACGGTTTTCCAAAAAAGACCTTCTAAAGTAGACCAGAATTTCTCTGGGATATTTGTGCCAGTTTCTGCTCCGTATATAAGTGTGGGAATTACTTTTAGCTTGTAGAATGTAATCACTGGACATAGAGAGAATTTTCCATATCTTTTATTGATGATGATTGCTTGGGCTGTTAGCTGTTTAGTTTTTGTCTTTAACATCTTTTTCCAGGGTTCTTCATTCTTTATCCCGCTTATTTGTAGCCCTAAGTATCTCATTTCTTCACAAGGTTTTATCCAAGTTTCATTCACTTTCCATTCTTCATTTTTGGTCTTTTTCCATCTTTTGTCACTGATTATTAATATCTCGGTTTTATCTGCATTTATTTCTAGGTCATTATTTTCTATGTATTTTTCAACCTGATTTAATGCGCGTTGTAGACCAATTTGTGTATGATCTAAGATTATCAGGTCGTCTGCATATAGCAGGTGATTGACTGATTTGCAGTTTAATCTTGGTGGAAAAGACCTGATATTTCCAAAGCATTGTTGCAGGTCTTCAATATAGAAACAGAATAGGGTGGCTGCTAACGGGCATCCTTGTTTAAGGCCTTTTGTTGTTTTTATGGCCTCCGATAGATTTCCGACTTGATCCAATTTAATTCTTATTGAAGTTTCAGCATACAGTTCTTTTATTGCATTTAGGAGATCCGGAGGGCACCCTTTAGAAGCCATTTTTTCCCAGAGTCGGCTTCTGTTCACACTGTCGAATGCTTGTCTAAGATCTATACTGGCTATGTACAGTTTTTGTTTATTTGTGAAAGCTCTTCTTTTCATCAGGCCTAAGATCAGAAGATTTAAATTGCACCCCACATTTTCGACAAAGCCTGATTGTCTTTTGTCATAGGTATTCGAGTCCTTTATCCATGTCTTTAATTGTTTAAGCAGAATTGTGGCAAAAATGTTCCCGACACAGTCTAATAAAGCGATTGGGCGATAATTTTTGGGATCCATTCTATTGCCTTTTTTGAATATAGGGACGATGATGGCCAGTTTCCAAGATCTTGGTATTTGTCCTTGCTTCACAATTCTCTTAAAGAGTCTTTCACAGAAAGTTGCCCATTTTTCTGGATCTTCTTTTAGCACTGCATTTGATAAGCCGTCTGGGCCTGGGGCTCTTGACGAGCTTGCTCTCTTGATTAGGGATTTTATCTCTTCCTTATCAAATTTAATTTCCCATGGGCATGATATTTCTTCTTTAATATTATTCTTCTCCATGGTTTGTGTCTCGTTGAATAATTTTGTAAAGTGTTCTGCCCAAACATTTTCTGGTATTGGATTCATGAGGGCTGCCATTGATTGTTTCTCATTTAGCAGGTCCCATAGAGATCTGCTATTTTTCCTTGTTATTGCTCTTTGCATGGCTTCAGCATCTTGTTGAAGCAGTTTTGATTTATGGGCTTTTTGCCAGTTTTTGTATTTTTGTTTCCTTCTTTGGATAAGTTCTTTTAGGTTTTTGCTCTTTTCGTTTTTTAAAGCACATATATCTTTTCTTAGAAGTTTCTTTTGTGACGCTACTTCTGGATCATATATATGTAGCTTTCTGATTCTTGCTCTTATGTTTTTTTCATTGCTTTGTTTGAAGATCTGTAGTGATGTTTCATATTCTACGGACAATTGTTCTTTAGATTGCCATTTTTCTAAGTTTTTTAGCACAACATCGAAGTCTCTTTTTTTCAGCCTTAGTCGATTTAGGCCATGTTCTAGCTCTATTTTTGTGTCCCACATTCGATTTATTCGAGTCTTCGAGTGTAAAAATTCAGCAATGATTGGGTCGTGGTCACTATGGTTTGACGGTGATATCCTGAAGCTTTGTGCCTTTGCTAGTAATCGTTCACATACAAATATGTAGTCAAGTGTGTTACTTACGTTGCCATTTGACCAAGTGTTTGCAGGGGGAATATCGCCCTTCATATTGCCATTAAGTCTATGTAGTCTTCTTGTTTCCATTTCTTCATTCCATATTTTACCACGTTTACGTTTATAGTCATTTTTGTATGTGGATGTTTGAGTAACTTTATTTTCTTCGAAACAGTTTGCATTCAGGTCGCCGCAGATGGTGATGTTTAGCTCTACGTATGCTTCTATTTTTTCGTCTATGCATTCCATTACTTGGTCTATGAAGCATTCATCTTCATTTTTTTTAGGATTCCAGTAGACATTTAATATTAGCACTTTTTGGTTGGCTTTTGGGGTGTCTAGTAGGAATTCTATGGTTATTGCTTGAATGTATGAGTTGACATTTTTTGATTCAATCACCTGTATTCCTGATCCATTTTTAATCAGGGTTAGGAGGCCTGCAGATGGTCTTCCGATCAAGCTTCCTTTAGCAGGGTTGCATAACACAGTATATCCTTCTTTGAATGGAGCTGTTTTTAGCCAAGATTCCTGTATGCATATAATGTCTAGCTCATTTAAAAGAGGATTGAAATCATTGAAAAGATGTCGGAAGCCTCTGGTGTTCCAGCTTCCTAATCTCCATCGGTTGGTGTGAGTTTGTTTGAGTGGCTACAGTTCTGTTCTGGTAGCGAGAGATCCTGCTAACCAATTCCAATATTTCGGGTCTTCCTTTGTCATTTGTTGTGAATTTATTAGGCCACTTGTATTTCCATTTCTTCTTATTGTTATTTTTATTTTGTTTAAATGCTCTTTTTCTCGCATTTGTGTTTGTTCTTTATTTCCGTTTTCCATCTCTGTACTGTATGGAGGATCTGTGGTTGATCTTAATTTGTTTTTATTTTCACTCATATTATTCTGATCGTGTTGATAATTCTCTCTTTGATTTGTCTTTTTGTTTTCAGTTCTTGAGTTGGTGAAGTGTGGACTTTCATCTCCTGAGAATGATCTCTCAAAATGTACGATTTTCTTTTTTTTTTCACTCATTCTGGGCTCTTCGTGTGTAATTTGGGTGTCAGCTAGTTCAGAGATCGTAAATCCTAATGCTCTGAAATTCTCATGGGCCTCCAACATAATTGAGGCAAGTATTGCTGAGTTCGTCACGATTTCCACCAAGTCGACGCGCGCTTCGTCCGGAAAGCTTACCGACAGTAGTTCTTCTGATTTTATTATTTTTAATTGAGGAATGTATTGAAGAAGTCTCATAATTGCTGATCGATTTAAAATCAGTCCATCGGCTTTTTTTCCTGTTTTTTCTATTGTTACGACCGTATTTCTCGGTGGTTTTGGTTTTTCCTTATTCCATTTGGTGTTCGCGCCGATATTCTTAAAGTTTCCATGTTTTCCATTTTGGGGCCAAGGCTCCCTTCTTGTAACGTTTTGGTGGTCATTTTTCGGGACGGTAAATTGCAGTTCTTTTTGGGGACAGTGGCCCTTCAGTTCTTTTGATTCTGAGTGTTTTGCCGTGCATTTTTTTAGTTTATCACTTAGTGTTAGAAAATCTTCATCGACAGTCTTAGAATCAAGGCATACTTCTTTGGCTTCATATGTGTTAAAGTCCATAATCGTTCGTTCCTGTATTTGATCTGTTTGGACAATGTCGTCGTCATATATCGAGCAGTCTAAAAGTTCTTGTATGCTTTCCTCTTGTGAACAGTCTTCTTCTGATGACACGGAGACTGTTGTGATCTTTTCGGGGATTGGCTGGATTGGTGACTCTATGAGTTTGCTACAAGAAGCAATACTAGGCGGCTCTTTTTCTTCTGTGTCTTTTACATTTCGTAAAAAGCTCCTAGATCCGCAGTGCTTCTTCTTTTCTTTACTGGTCACGTTTTTTGTTTTATTTAGACTTTTTTGGTTATTCTTTTGTGTGTTATTTGTATTTACTGCTTCTAATTTTTTGTTTACATTTTGGTCGAAAATTGGAAAGGCGCTTGATTTTGTTTTCTCCTCATTTTCAATCGGTTTATCAGCAATCTCAGGTGTAGGTTTTTGACTAATTTCATTTTCCATTTGTATTGGAATAGGGGTTGTTCTTATGTTTGGAGACACAATGGATGAGTCTCCTGAGTGTGTTGATTTGGGTCCCGTCACATGGAGAGGACTTTGGGTCTCTCTCTGTTCTTCTCGTGTGGGAGGCCGCATGAGGCTCTGTCTTGATTCAGTCTTTTTTGATCCAGAGGATAAAGTTGTGACAATTTCGCGTATTCCTTCTAGGAAGTGATGTTTATCAGTTTTAGCTTCTTTTAATAAATCAATCAAAGTTTTTAGGACCACTCCGTCCATTTCTTTCTCTCTGCTTCGCTTTTCTTTAATTTGCTCCATGACTGATTCCACGTAGATCATTTTGCTGTTCATTAGGGCAATTATTGTTGACTGATCTCGAAGGTTTTCATTTAGGGCTTCGTAGAGTTTTAAGAAGGGGGCCAGTGTTATTGATACAGATGCTATGATTGCTTCTTGTGTCTCTTTTAGTCACCTCACTTCATTTGCAGATCCATGTGTGATACTATTTGAGTGTCTTTGTAAATTTGTTCTTTTCTTCCTGTTACTTTCATTTGGACTGGACTCTGAAGAGGATGAAGAAGTATCCTCTGACGTCATATTTTCAGTTTGGCCTGTTTTTGTGTGTGGTAAAGAGTTTTTAATTTTGTCTTGTAATGTTTTTTTTTGTAGGTCGCAATTTTTATTTAATTCTCTCTCTCTGGAAGGCCTTAGTCTGTGATTTTTTAGTTCATACATTGTTTTAGTGGTAGTGTCACTGGTCGATGCTTCTTTATTAACTGGATAAGTAGGGGCCTCTGGTGTATTTGACAGAGAGATTTTCTCTGGTGAATGGATTCGGGGGCGCTTTGGGGACCAGGAGTCAGTTACCTCATTCTCTTTGCTTTGATTTGCAGTAGATTTTTTCTGGTTTTCCATATCCTTCAGCATTTCTGTGGTTGGATTAGTCATCTGTATGTCTGTGGTCTCTACTATATTATTTAGTAGATCGTCATCTGTTATTTCGGTAGTCACATTTCCTTTGAGTGATGTGTTGTTTTCTTTCTGCACAATTCTTGCACTGGAAGTTACAATTTCTTCACAGTTTATAGCTTTGCTTTTTTCTGAAGGTGCAATTTTTCCATTAAAGTGCCATCTAAGAGTGCCAATTTCTGATGTAGAATAGCACCTTTTTTTTGTCTGCTTCTTTAAGGTTTGTATGCCATGAGCTTCTGATCTTTTGTCTTGATCACCTTCTGTATTTGTGACAGTCTTTTTTGTGTTAATGCTTTTTTCCACAACTTTGGGGTATGTATTTTCATAAGAAAATTTTGGCACCTTGTTTCCATTTGGGATATTTAATAATGGGTCTGGGGACATTTGCGTGGTTGAGTTGTGTGTTTTAGTTGGTCCAGGTTGCCCATGCTTTTCTATAAGCAGAGGCCTTTCATTTAGGCTTTTTTTTTCCCCGGACGTGAGAGAGTTAATTTCTCTCTCTACGTCCACAATGCTCGAGGCCGGTTCAGGCTTTCGAGCGACTCCACCCCCGCACGGCATCAAGCCGCGCGTCTCTCTGCAGCAGCGGGGATCAGCTGCCGCCTCTCTCGCGCCGTCTGCGTTCGCTGCAAGCGATACCGCTGCGGGGCACTGGGGATCGGTGTTAGGGCCGAACCCGGCTTCTCCTCTCCCGCAGGGCGCCGGCCAGGCCGCGCCCATGTCCGCATCCATCTCCGCCAACCGCGATGCCGCTGCGGGGCGCTGGGGATCGGTGCAAGGGCCATGGCCCGCCTCTCCTCCCCTGCAGGGCAGCGGTAGGTCCGTGTCCATATCAGCCTCCGTCCCCGCCAGCCGTGACACCACTGCGGGGCGTGGGGGCCTGGAAGGCGGGCTGCAACACACCTCCTCTCCCCTACAGGGAGTCAGGATAGTTGCGCCCATATCAGCGCTCGCCTCTAAGGCGTGCACTGCAGACGGCGCTCCTGAGCTCCCGGTCACGATCTCCTCAGCCTGCCCCACCCGTTGGCCGCACCTCGCATCAGCCGAGGGCTCCTCGCACACCCCGCCGCAAAGGGCGCTGGAGCCGCGGTGACATTCACATGCCGCGATGCAGCTAGCCGGCGACCCCCCAGGAGCCGCACGTGGGTCCAGATAAGGTAAGGACCAGTTGTTTGGCGGGGTAGGCGGGATTTGGGGGGTACTTCCATTTGTAGTTGTAGTTGTGTTGTGTACTTTAATGAGGCTTAGGTTTGGTGTTAATTTTTTGCATTGTTTTCCAAAGCCTTTTGTACTAGTCTTTAAGTTAGATGGAGCGTAGGGGGAGGTTAAGGGTGCATTATTAGACTGATTTTCATCCAGTGCACGTACCTTACTCCGTGTTCTTGAGTGCATGTCTCCTGATGTCTCACGGTCCATTTGCTCGCACATCGGCAAACACTCCGCTACGCTCCGCGTCTGTGGGTGGTTCTTAAGGGATCCAAAAGTGTAGAAACAGAGAACAGACTTTAGCAGAGCTTCTCCTTTCTCCTTTGCTGCCAAACACTCGGCAAACACTCCGCTACGCTCCGCGTCTGTGGGTGGTTCTTAAGGGATCCAAAAGTGTAGAAACAGAGAACAGACTTTAGCAGAGCTTCTCCTTTCTCCTTTGCTGCCAAACACTCGGCAAACACTCCGCTACGCTCCGCGTCTGTGGGTGGTTCTTAAGGGATCCAAAAGTGTAGAAACAGAGAACAGACTTTAGCAGAGCTTCTCCTTTCTCCTTTGCTGCCAAACACTCGGCAAACACTCCGCTACGCTCCGCGTCTGTGGGTGGTTCTTATGTGGGCTTCGGGCGATGGTAAAGCTTTGCAATACGTTCTGCTCAATAAATAACAGGATAACAATTCAGTTTCAGGATCTGCAGCTCTCCTCTACCTCAACTCCGAGATCACTGCAGATCACTTTCTCTCCACTTTCCGCGGGTGTTTGCGAAATGTCTATCGTAGCCAGAGGGCCTGTAGATTATTAGGAAGCTGTGTGAAAGCAACAGGGAGAGGGATAGTTTAACGAGGAGGGATTCGCAGGATGGAATGGAGGGTTGGTTGTCCATGATTGAGGCGCGGAAGAGAGATTTGAAGACGAATGCTACCCCCCCTCCTCTGGACGGACAGTTCAGTGGGATGAGACAGTAGTCAGGGGGAAAGGCTTCATTAGCGATTGGGCCGAAGTCATCAGAGAACCAGGTTTCAGTGATGAAAACTAGGTCTGGTTTGACAGAGGCGAGGAGGTCAAAGATGCAAGGTCTGTTTTTAGCTACAGATCGGGCGTTAAATAGGATACAGTTCACATCTGCAGGCAGGGTTGGTTTTGGTGCTGGACCGGGATGGGGCGGTGGGGGAGAGAGTGGAGGGAGAGGGGTAAGGTTGGTGATGCTAGGGAAAAGTGGGCAAGCAGAAAAATGTGCAGGCTTCGGGCGGGGTTGGGTGGCTGCGTGTGATAGGATGATCGGGTTTGGGGTGGGGGATTTGAGGAAGGGAAGTGGGCGGTTGGGAGTTTCAGTTCCAGTCGAGGAGAAATCGAGGGAGAGGGGTTTCAGGAAGGGAGAGGCCATGGGGGAAGGAGGAGATTGTGGGAGAGAGGTGTTGGGTCGAGACAGGGGAGGCGAGGAGAGCTGAGAGGTTGAGGGGGACCAGGAGCCTTTCCTCTTTAGTCTCTTTGCTGCCACTGGTGTGTGAGAGAGGGTAGGGGGGTCAGAGGGGGAGAGGGAAGCGGCTTTAGTTCTTGCTAGGGCTAGGCGTGCAGTTTTTAGGGAGGGGAAAGGGTGCGGTCGGGGGGAAGGTGGCAGGGGTATGAGGGCAAGGCAGGGGGTGGGTGATTGCAGGGTGGGGTGTGCCAGGTATGATAGCGAGGGGAGCGGGTATGGGCAATGCTGGCGGGTCGGCGGTGGGGTTCAGGGGATGAGTGGTCTTAGGGTGAGTGGCTCGCCATCGTGCCCCCCTGGCTTGGTGTCTGGAGAGGGTAATGGCAGGGATTGCGGAGGAGGATGGGGTGATATGGGAGGGGGGAGGGAAGGCAGATCGGAGAGTGGCGGTGGTCCACGGGAGTCGTTTCTGACAGACTCTGGTGGAGTGGGTGCGCTCATGATTGGTGCAAGCTTTGGGTTGATTTAGGTGGGTTTTCTGATTGTAGTTCTAAGATCGGTGACTCACGCTTTTAGGCACACTTCCAGGTTCAACTGGTCAACGACTATTTGGTGCTTTCTTGATACAATTGTAGACAGAGATGATATTAGTTTATCAGGTACACTTCTAAGTTCACCTGTACACAGAGAAGATATTCGGTCAGCCTCTAGATTTAATTTGCTTAGAGGGGGTTTTCGATTATTAGTTACCGTTTTAGATTCTACATTACACAGTTATATTGTTAGTTATACTAATAGGATTGAGTAGGGCACGCTAGTGGGAGGATGTCTTTCAATTCCCTTTTATAGAGGGAGGGTATTAGGCATGAGCCTGAATCAACTTTGTATTAGATTATTAATCGCCGTTTTAGCTTCTACATTAGCCTCTAGATTCAATTTATTTATACAGGGAGGGTATTAGGCATGAATCTAAATTCAGCTTTCCTCAGGGAGGCTGTTGGTCACAACTTCTAAATGTAATTGGGGACACGTCTAAATGCAACTTTCTCAGAGGGACTACTGGGCGCAACTTGATTGAGTAGGGCACGCTAGTGGGTACACTTCTAAATGCAATTGGGTGAACTTCTAAATTCAGCTTTTCTCAGAGAGGCTATTGGCCACAACTTCTAAATGCAATTGGGTACACTTCTAAATTCAACTTTTCTCAAAGAGCCGATTGAATGCAACTTCTAAATGCAATTGGGTACACTTCTAAATGCAATTGGGTACACTTCTAGATTCAGCTTTCTCAAAGGCAATTGGGCGTAACTTCTAAATGCAATTGGGTATAGTTCTAAATGCAATTCGGTGCAACTTCTAAATGCAATTGGGAACACTTCTAAATGCAATTGGGTACACTTCTAAATTCAACTTTCTCAAAAGAGGTTATTGGTCATAACTTCTAAATGCAATTGGGTACACTTTTAAATGCAATTGGATACACTTCTAAATGCACTTGGGTGCACTTCTAAATTCGGCTTTCCTCAGAGAGGCTATTGGTCACAACTTCTAAAACCAATCGGGTACACTTCTAAATTCAACTTTCTCAGAGAGGCTATTGGGCGCAACTTCTAAATGCAATTGGGTACACTTCTAGATTCAGCTTTTCTCAAAGAGGCTATTGGGCGCAACTTCTAAATGCAATTGGGTACACTTTTAAATGCAATTGGATACACTTCTAAATGCACTTGGGTGCACTTCTAAATTTGGCTTTCCTCAGAGAGGCTATTGGTCACAACTTCTAAAACCAATCGGGTACACTTTAAATTCAACTTTCTCAGAGAGGCTATTGGGCACAACTTCTAAATGCAATTGGGTACACTTCTAAATGCAATTGGGTACACTTCTAAATTCAACTTTCTCAAAGAGGCTATTGGTCACATCTTCTAAATGCAATTGGGTACACTTCTAAATTCAACTTTCTCAAAGAGGCTATTGGTCACATCTTCTAAATGCAATTGGGTACACTTCTAAATTCAACTTTCTCAGAGAGGCTATTGGGCGCAACTTCTAAATGCAATTGGGTACACTTCTAAATGCAATTGGGTGCAACTTCTAAATGCAATTGAGTACACTTCTAAATGCAATTGGGAGCAACTTCTAAATGCAATTGGGTACACTTCTAAATGCGATTGGGCGCAACTTCTAAATGCAATTGGGTACACTTCTAAATGCAATTGGGGCAGCTTATAAATGCAATTGGGCGCAACTTCTAAATGCAATTGGGCGCAACTTCTAAATGCAATTGGGTACACATCTAAATGCAATTGGGTACACTTCTAAATGGAATTGGGTACCCTTCTAAATGGAATTAGGTGCAACTTCTAAATGCAATTGGGTGCAACTTCTAAATGCAATTGGGTACACTTCTAAATGCAATTGGGTACACTTCTAAATGCAATTCGGTGCAACTTCTAAATGCAATTGGGTACACTTCTAAATGCAATTGGGTACACTTCTAAATGCAATTGGGCGCAACTTCTAAATGCAATTGGGTACACTTCTAAATGCAATTGGGGCAACTTCTAAATGCAATTGGGTACACTTCTAAATGCAATTGGGTGCAACTTCTAAATGCAATTGTGTACACTTCTAAATGCAATTGGGTACACTTCTAAATGCAATTGGGCTCAACTTCTAAATGCAATTGGGTACACTTCTAAATGCAATTTAGTACACTTCTAAATGCAATTCGGCACAACTTCTAAATGCAATTGGGTACACTTTTAAATTCAACTTTCTCAAAGAGGCTATTCGGCACAACTTCTAAATGCAATTGGGTACACTTCTAAATGCAATTGGGCGCAACTTCTAAATGCAATTGGGTGCACTTCTAAATGCAATTGGGCGCAACTTCTAAATGCAATTGGGTACACTTCTAAATGCAATTGGGGCAGCTTCTAAATGCAATTGGGTACACTTCTAAATGCAATTGGGCGCAACTTCTAAATGCAATTGGGTACACTTCTAAATGCAATTGGGCGCAACTTCTAAATGCAATTGGGTACACTTCTAAATGCAATTGGGTACACATCTAAATGCAATTGGGTACAGTTCTAAATGGAATTGGGCACAACTTCTAAATGCAATTGGGTACACTTCTAAATGCAATTGGGCGCAACTTCTAAATGCAATTGGGTACACTTCTAAATGGAATTGGGCGCAACTTCTAAATGCAATTGGGTACACTTCTAAATGCAATTGGGCGCAACTTCTAAATGCAATTGGGTACACTTCTAAATGCAATTGGGGCAACTTCTAAATGCAATTGGGTACACTTCTAAATGCAATTGGGCGCAACTTCTAAATGCAATTGGGTACACTTCTAAATGCAATTGGGTACACTTCTAAATGCAATTGGGCGCAACTTCTAAATGCAATTGGGTACACTTCCAAATGCAATTGGGCGCAACTTCTAAATGCAATTGGGTACACTTCTAAATGCAATTGGGGCAACTTCTAAATGCAATTGGGTACACTTCTAAATGCAATTGGGCGCAACTTCTAAATGCGTACACTTCTAAATGCAATTCGGCACAACTTCTAAATGCAATTGGGTACACTTTTAAATGCAATTGGATACACTTCTAAATGCACTTGGGTGCACTTCTAAATTTGGCTTTCCTCAGAGAGGCTATTGGTCACAACTTCTAAAACCAATCGGGTACACTTTAAATTCAACTTTCTCAGAGAGGCTATTGGGCACAACTTCTAAATGCAGTTGGATACACTTCTAAATGCAATTGGTTACACTTCTAAATGCAATTGGGTACACTTCTAAATTCAGCTTTCTCAGAGAGGCTATTTCTAAATGTAATTGGGTACACTTCTAGATTCAGCTTTTCTCAAAGAGGCTATTGGGCGCACATTCTAAATGCAGTTGGATATACTTCTAAGTGCAATTGGGTGCACTTCTAAATGCAATTGGGTACACTTCTAAATTCAACTTTCTCAAAGAGGCTATTGGTCACATCTTCTAAATGCAATTGGGTACACTTCTAAATTCAACTTTCTCAGAGAGGCTATTGGGCGCAACTTCTAAATGCAATTGGGTACACTTCTAAATTCAACTTTCTCGGAGAGGCTATTCGGCGCAACTTCTGAATGCAATTGGGTACACTTCTAAATGCAATTGGGTGCAACTTCTAAATGCAATTGAGTACACTTCTAAATGCAATTGGGAGCAACTTCTAAATGCAATTGGGTACACTTCTAAATGCGATTGGGCGCAACTTCTAAATGCAATTGGGTACACTTCTAAATGCAATTGGGGCAGCTTATAAATGCAATTGGGCGCAACTTCTAAATGCAATTGGGCGCAACTTCTAAATGCAATTGGGTACACATCTAAATGCAATTGGGTACACTTCTAAATGGAATTGGGTACCCTTCTAAATGGAATTAGGTGCAACTTCTAAATGCAATTGGGTGCAACTTCTAAATGCAATTGGGTACACTTCTAAATGCAATTGGGTACACTTCTAAATGCAATTCGGTGCAACTTCTAAATGCAATTGGGTACACTTCTAAATGCAATTGGGTACACTTCTAAATGCAATTGGGCGCAACTTCTAAATGCAATTGGGTACACTTCTAAATGCAATTGGGGCAACTTCTAAATGCAATTGGGTACACTTCTAAATGCAATTGGGTGCAACTTCTAAATGCAATTGTGTACACTTCTAAATGCAATTGGGTACACTTCTAAATGCAATTGGGCTCAACTTCTAAATGCAATTGGGTACACTTCTAAATGCAATTTAGTACACTTCTAAATGCAATTCGGCACAACTTCTAAATGCAATTGGGTACACTTTTAAATTCAACTTTCTCAAAGAGGCTATTCGGCACAACTTCTAAATGCAATTGGGTACACTTCTAAATGCAATTGGGCGCAACTTCTAAATGCAATTGGGTGCACTTCTAAATGCAATTGGGCGCAACTTCTAAATGCAATTGGGTACACTTCTAAATGCAATTGGGGCAGCTTCTAAATGCAATTGGGTACACTTCTAAATGCAATTGGGCGCAACTTCTAAATGCAATTGGGCGCAACTTCTAAATGCAATTGGGTACACTTCTAAATGCAATTGGGTACACTTCTAAATGCAATTGGGTACACTTCTAAATGCAATTGGGTACACTTCTAAATGCAATTGGGTACACTTCTAAATGGAATTGGGCACAACTTCTAAATGCAATTGGGTACACTTCTAAATGCAATTGGGTACACTTCTAAATTCAACTTTCTCAAAGAGGCTATTGGTCACATCTTCTAAATGCAATTGGGTACACTTCTAAATTCAACTTTCTCAGAGAGGCTATTGGGCGCAACTTCTAAATGCAATTGGGTACACTTCTAAATTCAACTTTCTCGGAGAGGCTATTCGGCGCAACTTCTGAATGCAATTGGGTACACTTCTAAATGCAATTGGGTGCAACTTCTAAATGCAATTGAGTACACTTCTAAATGCAATTGGGAGCAACTTCTAAATGCAATTGGGTACACTTCTAAATGCGATTGGGCGCAACTTCTAAATGCAATTGGGTACACTTCTAAATGCAATTGGGGCAGCTTATAAATGCAATTGGGCGCAACTTCTAAATGCAATTGGGCGCAACTTCTAAATGCAATTGGGTACACATCTAAATGCAATTGGGTACACTTCTAAATGGAATTGGGTACCCTTCTAAATGGAATTAGGTGCAACTTCTAAATGCAATTGGGTGCAACTTCTAAATGCAATTGGGTACACTTCTAAATGCAATTGGGTACACTTCTAAATGCAATTCGGTGCAACTTCTAAATGCAATTGGGTACACTTCTAAATGCAATTGGGTACACTTCTAAATGCAATTGGGCGCAACTTCTAAATGCAATTGGGTACACTTCTAAATGCAATTGGGGCAACTTCTAAATGCAATTGGGTACACTTCTAAATGCAATTGGGTGCAACTTCTAAATGCAATTGTGTACACTTCTAAATGCAATTGGGTACACTTCTAAATGCAATTGGGCTCAACTTCTAAATGCAATTGGGTACACTTCTAAATGCAATTTAGTACACTTCTAAATGCAATTCGGCACAACTTCTAAATGCAATTGGGTACACTTTTAAATTCAACTTTCTCAAAGAGGCTATTCGGCACAACTTCTAAATGCAATTGGGTACACTTCTAAATGCAATTGGGCGCAACTTCTAAATGCAATTGGGTGCACTTCTAAATGCAATTGGGCGCAACTTCTAAATGCAATTGGGTACACTTCTAAATGCAATTGGGGCAGCTTCTAAATGCAATTGGGTACACTTCTAAATGCAATTGGGCGCAACTTCTAAATGCAATTGGGTACACTTCTAAATGCAATTGGGCGCAACTTCTAAATGCAATTGGGTACACTTCTAAATGCAATTGGGTACACTTCTAAATGCAATTGGGTACACTTCTAAATGGAATTGGGCACAACTTCTAAATGCAATTGGGTACACTTCTAAATGCAATTGGGCGCAACTTCTAAATGCAATTGGGTACACTTCTAAATGGAATTGGGCGCAACTTCTAAATGCAATTGGGTACACTTCTAAATGCAATTGGGCGCAACTTCTAAATGCAATTGGGTACACTTCTAAATGCAATTGGGGCAACTTCTAAATGCAATTGGGTACACTTCTAAATGCAATTGGGCGCAACTTCTAAATGCAATTGGGTACACTTCTAAATGCAATTGGGTACACTTCTAAATGCAATTGGGCGCAACTTCTAAATGCAATTGGGTACACTTCCAAATGCAATTGGGCGCAACTTCTAAATGCAATTGGGTACACTTCTAAATGCAATTGGGGCAACTTCTAAATGCAATTGGGTACACTTCTAAATGCAATTGGGCGCAACTTCTAAATGCGTACACTTCTAAATGCAATTCGGCACAACTTCTAAATGCAATTGGGTACACTTTTAAATGCAATTGGATACACTTCTAAATGCACTTGGGTGCACTTCTAAATTTGGCTTTCCTCAGAGAGGCTATTGGTCACAACTTCTAAAACCAATCGGGTACACTTTAAATTCAACTTTCTCAGAGAGGCTATTGGGCACAACTTCTAAATGCAGTTGGATACACTTCTAAATGCAATTGGTTACACTTCTAAATGCAATTGGGTACACTTCTAAATTCAGCTTTCTCAGAGAGGCTATTTCTAAATGTAATTGGGTACACTTCTAAATTCAGCTTTTCTCAAAGAGGCTATTGGGCGTAACTTCTAAATGCAATTGGGTACACTTCTAAATGCAATTCGGCGCAACTTCTAAATGCAATTGGGTACACTTCTAAATAAATGCAATTGGGTACACTTCTAAATTCAACTTTCTCAAAGAGGCTATTGGTCACAACTTCTAAATGCAATTTGGTACACTTCTAAATTCAACTTTCTCAGAGAGGTTATTGGGCGCAACTTCTAAATGCAATTGGGTACACCTCTAAATTCAACTTTCTCAGAGAAGCTATTGGGCGCAACTTCTAAATGCAATTGGGTACACTTCTAGATTCAGCTTTTCTCAAAGAGGCTATTGGGCGCACATTCTAAATGCAGTTGGATATACTTCTAAGTGCAATTGGGTGCACTTCTAAATTCGGCTTTTCTGAGAGGCTATTGGTCATAACTTCTAAATGCAATTGGGTACACTTCTAAATGCAATTGGGTACACTTCTAAATTCAACTTTCTCAAAGAGGCTATTGGTCACAACTTCTAAATGCAATTGGGTACACTTCTAAATTCAACTTTCTCAGAGAGGCTATTGGGCGCAACTTCTAAATGCAATTGGGTACACTTCTAAATTCAACTTTCTCGGAGAGGCTATTCGGCGCAACTTCTGAATGCAATTGGGTACACTTCTAAATGCAATTGGGTGCAACTTCTAAATGTAATTGAGTACACTTCTAAATGCAATTGGGAGCAACTTCTAAATGCAATTGGGTACACTTCTAAATGCGATTGGGCGCAACTTCTAAATGCAATTGGGTACACTTCTAAATGCAATTGGGGCAGCTTATAAATGCAATTGGGCGCAACTTCTAAATGCAATTGGGCGCAACTTCTAAATGCAATTGGGTACACATCTAAATGCAATTGGGTACACTTCTAAATGGAATTGGGTACACTTCTAAATGGAATTGGGTGCAACTTCCAAATGCATTTGGGTGCAACTTCTAAATGCAATTGGGTACACTTCTAAATGCAATTGGGTACACTTCTAAATGCAATTGGGTACACTTCTAAATGCAATTCGGTGCAACTTCAAAATGCAATTGGGTACACTTCTAAATGCAATTGGGTACACTTCTAAATGCAATTGGGTACACTTCTAAATGCAATTGGGGCAACTTCTAAATGCAATTGGGTGCAACTTCTAAATGCAATTGTGTACACTTCTAAATGCAATTGGGTACACTTCTAAATGCAATTGGGCGCAACTTCTAAATGCAATTGGGTACACTTCTAAATGCAATTTAGTACACTTCTAAATGCAATTCGGCACAACTTCTAAATGCAATTGGGTACACTTTTAAATTCAACTTTCTCAAAGAGGCTATTCGGCGCAACTTCTAAATGCAATTGGGTACACTTCTAAATGCAATTGGGCGCAACTTCTAAATGCAATTGGGTGCACTTCTAAATGCAATTGGGCGCAACTTCTAAATGCAATTGGGTACACTTCTAAATGCAATTGGGGCAGCTTCTAAATGCAATTGGGTACACTTCTAAATGCAATTGGGCGCAACTTCTAAATGCAATTGGGTACACTTCTAAATGCAATTGGGTACACATCTAAATGCAATTGGGTACACTTCTAAATGGAATTGGGCACAACTTCTAAATGCAATTGGGTACACTTCTAAATGCAATTGGGCGCAACTTCTAAATGCAATTGGGTACACTTCTAAATGGAATTGGGCGCAACTTCTAAATGCAATTGGGTACACTTCTAAATGCAATTGGGCGCAACTTCTAAATGCAATTGTGTACACTTCTAAATGCAATTGGGGCAACTTCTAAATGCAATTGGGTACACTTCTAAATGCAATTGGGCGCAACTTCTAAATGCAATTGGGTACACTTCTAAATGCAATTGGGTACACTTCTAAATGCAATTGGGCGCAACTTCTAAATGCAATTGGGTACACTTCCAAATGCAATTGGGCGCAACTTCTAAATGCAATTGGGTACACTTCTAAATGCAATTGGGGCAACTTCTAAATGCAATTGGGTACACTTCTAAATGCAATTGGGCGCAACTTCTAAATGCGTACACTTCTAAATGCAATTCGGCACAACTTCTAAATGCAATTGGGTACACTTCTAAATGCAATTCGGTACACTTCTAAATGCAATTCGGCGCAACTTCTAAATTCAACTTTCATAGAGAGGCTATTAGAGATTCCATCTAAGTGTGGCATATGCTAACAATCACTGGTTAACATTAGGCTGCAGGCCATTGAAAGGTAGGTTAGAGTAGCTGGAACTTTCTGGAGTAGAGTAATTGCTCTACCCCTCACCCAAGCCAACACTTACGGTTTTGGCGGTGTCTGGGGACTTCCTTGGCGTCCCCTACGGACACCTGCTGACACTTCCTGGAGCCGCCTCTGTTGGAGCCGCCCTTGGCCTTGGGGCCCTTAGCTGCTGGGGGATGCCGGGCAGGGAGCTGCCCTGGAAGGACCAGTGATAAAGGTTGAGGGGTCTATCAGAGGGGGGGTGGGTGGGAGGGATGGGATCAGGAAGAGATTTTAGAGGAGGGGAAGTGGGGACTGACTCACCTGCTCCTAGGATGGAAAATAGGAGCAGGTGCAGGAAGTGGGTCGATAGACCGACGCTGCCTCGGCCGTACAACCAATCAGGGGCGGTGGGTGGGATGGGAGGCAGGAGGGGGAGGGGAAGAACCAGGAAGCGGAGGCTGGGGAGCTCGGGGCACACGGGAGCCTGGGGGCACTTTTTGGGTTAAAAAATGACCAGGAAAGGGTCGCACACGGGGGACCGACTCACCTGCTCCTAGGATGGAAAATAGGAGCAGGTGCAGGAAGCGGGTCGATAGACCGACGCTGCCTCGGCCGCACAACCAATCAGGGGCGGTGGGCGGGATGGGAGGCGGGAGGGAGAGCTGAAGAACCAGGAAGCGGAGGCTGGGGAGCTTCGGGCACACGGGGTTCTGGGGGCACTTTTTGGGTTAAAAAATTACCAGGAAAGGGTCGCACACGGGGGACCGACTCACCTGCTCCTAGGATGGAAAATAGGAGCAGGTGCAGGAAGCGGGTCGATAGACCGACGCTGCCTCGGCCGCACAACCAATCAGCGGCGGTGGGCGGGATGGGAGGCGGGAGGGAGAGGGGAAGAACCAGGAAGCGGAGGCTGGGGAGCTTGGGGCACACGGGGGCCTGGGGGCACTTTTTGGGTTAAAAAATGACCAGGTAAGGGTCGCACACGGGGGACCGACTCACCTGCTCCTAGGATGGAAAATAGGAGCAGGTGCAGGAAGCGGGTCGATAGACCGGCGCTGCCTCGGCCGCACAACCAATCAGGGGCGGTGGGCGGGATGGGAGGCGGGAGGGAGAGGGCAAGAACCAGGAAGCGGAGGCTGGGGAGCTCGGGGCACACGGGGGGCTGGGGGCACTTTTTGGGTTAAAAAATTACCAGGAAAGGGTCGCACACGGGGGACCGACTCACCTGCTCCTAGGATGGAAAATAGGAGCAGGTGCAGGAAGCGGGTCGATAGACCGACGCTTCCTCGGCCGCACAACCAATCAGGAGTGGTGGGCGGGATGGGAGGCGGGAGGGAGAGGGGAAGCACCAGGAAGCGGAGGCTGGGGAGCTCGAGGCACACGGGGGCACTTTATGGGTTAAAAAATGACCAGGAAAGGGTCGCACACGGGGGACTGACTCACCTGCTCCTAGGATGGAAAATAGGAGCAGGTGCAGGAAGCGGGTCGATAGACCGACGCTGCCTCGGCCGCACAACCAATCAGGGGTGGTGGGCGGGATGGGAGGCGGGAGGGAGAGGGGAAGAACCAGGAAGCGGAGGCTGGGGGCTGGGGGCACACCGGGGCTTGGGGCACTTTTTGGGTTAAAAAATGACCAGGAAAGGGTCGCACACGGGGGACCGACTCACCTGCTCCTATGATGGAAAATAGGAGCAGGTGCAGGAAGCGGCTCGATAGACCATCGCTGCCTCGGCCGCACAACCAATCAGGGGCGGTGGGCGGGATGGGAGGCAGGAGGGAGAGGGGAAGAACCAGGAACCGGAGGCTGGGGAGCTCGGGGGACACGGGGGCGTGGGGGCACTCTTTGGGTTAAAAAATGACCAGGAAAGGGTCACACACGGGGGACTAAAGATGAAGTTGGTTCCTCTGTCTGAGATCACTTCTTTAGGAAATCCAACTCTGGTAAAAATACCCAGGAGTGGAGGGTGTAGCCGCCTCCTCAGTGAGCTCTGTGCTCCTTCCCTGCCTCGAGGCCGAAATCCCCTTACAAACTGGTCGATACTCCTGGAAATGAGCCCCATATATACATGAAAGTCCAGAGCATAATCCTGGTGAATTTGGATCGGCACAGTGCTTCACTGACGGAGATCTGGATGGTTTCACGGCATGGTCTGGACCACCGCTAAGATGGCGGCTGCGGCGCAACGTGGGACGGATGGGGCGAGCTCATGAAGCTTAGGAATAATAAGGGCAAAGAAACAGAAGAACCCCTTGCAGCATACAAATGCGGTCTCAGCCGTGAAGAAAATTGCATCTTCAACGACTCGGGACCCCGGGAGACTCGCCACGTTGTGAGGCCCCTCCCCGGGTGGGAGAGACATCAGGGAGAGGCTGAGGCATGGGCGCCGGTGGGAACCACTGGCAGTGGGAGCGCTGCCAACGAGGGGTGCCCGTGCGCTCTGTGGCTGCCGCCGATCTCGGGAGTGAGGCACCCGCTTTCTACCCTTCCAGGCAGAACACGAGTCAGCGGTGGCAGCATTGTGCCGGCACTGGGGTCTGAACTCGGGGCCCCCTCCCTCTCTGGCAGGTGAAACACCATTGCAGGAGGCACCCTCCCCAACACAGAGAGGAAGCACGGAGCAAGGAGACGAGGGGCCCAGAACATCTGCAGATCAGGAAGCAGTGATCTGCCACCAGAAGTAAGGAGTCTTGGGGGTAGCTGAGTGAATGTGTGTGCAGACAAAGATGGAGGGGAGTGTGGGATGTTTTAACCCACTTAGGCTCTGCTATGCAGCAGCACTGTGTTATGACAGTGCCAGAAACATCAAAATGGCTACAAAACTCTTGGGCGCACCAAAAACCTCTGAAAATCACGCTTTGCAACGCACACAAAGATGGCTGCCCAAAATCTTGCTTTAAATCCTTTTTTCTTTGTTACGGAAACTGCAGAATGCTGGTACAAAACACCCTCAAACACCCAAAATTCTTGCTGGGTGCTACAATTCATTTAGTTTAAGAAATCATTGTGAACTTACAATGTACCAAAAAGCTGAAAGCATCAAGGGATTTCCACAGCAAAAGTGGCTTGTCTGTGAATCTGTCAAAATCTGGGTGCAGAACCGTGCGCCGCCTGAATGACAACTGTCAGTAGCCTGCCTGATTAAACTTTAAACATGTATAAACTGAAATCAAATGTTTGCAATCTAAGAGGCCTGTTGTTGAGAGTAACCCATCTTGTAATTGTTTTGATTACATGGTTTAAAATCTTGAATACGTATTTAGCTGTGATTTGATCCCACAAGTTTGTTTTATGCTAAGGGTAAATATAACAGAAGTAACAATTAAGGTAAGCTGGCTAAAGCTACCAAACTGGAATAACAGTTTTCCTCACAGAGGCAAAGCCTGTCCTTCCACCAGGAAATCACACCAAAGCGATAATTATAGGGTTTGGGAAGAACCTGGTCGGCAGTGGGGAAGGAAACAATGCCAAACTGCAAAGCAGGAAATGCTAAGTATGAGGACAGTCATAAAATGGCTTCTGCCAAGAGAACAGGGAGCAGACTGCTTCTGAACTGAAGGGAGCCAAAAAGAGGCAGACCCGAACAGCCATCTGTGGCTGAACATTCACAAGGAACATTTGTTTAAAGACTTCTAACTTACCACTTAAAATTGTCAAAAATACATAAGTAACAGAATTGTGAATCTAAATTTTGGTTGCACATTTCAAGAGGCGGAAACATCGTGTGACATGTTCTAGAAAGAAACGGTAGAAAATGTGATTTTACACCAATGTATTTCTGCCAAAAGTATGAAACTTTATACACTTATGCCTATGTTATACGCGCACACCTATAAAAATTTGCAGATAAATTGGACATTGTGTTCCTGATGAAAAGGGCGAAATTCAGTGAAAAATGGACACACGATCCCACAGCGACAGGGTTTTGGGGAGTAGCTGCTGCACAAAATATGTAATCTGTATATGTGATTGTTATAGAGGTTACTCACATGTAAATATGTCTTGTGTTAAAAGTAGATTTTGTGTTCAAGAGGCTAGGGGTGGACTCTAAGCCTCATAAACCCACACCATAAAGGTGACACACTGTTTATCTCCTCCTATCAAGGCAAAGAGGACACTCTGACCCAATCACTGTCAAAGGGGCGAGTTTAGGATAAACCAGCCTACACACCCCTTTATCATAGCATAGATAGAGACAGCTCACCACTCAAAAAGACAGACAGATTAACTCACTATCCCGATGCTGGCGGAGCACCCTGCTGCAGGACTTTACATCTTCCTTGCTCCAGACTCCAGAAATTTGGCAAAGCAGAAAGGCCCATTGCATAGCTGAACCACTTTCAGCTAGGCCTCAAACTCCAGAACCAAAATCCCACAATTCTAAGGGGAACCAAAAGACAATCGGGCTGCACTGTACTGCTTGCCTGTTGAAAATAAATTCCATCATAACCAAGAAGGGTAGATCCAATCCACTCCAGAATGCCTTGACGCTGCCCAATCCAATGTGCCCAGCAGTCTGTCCTAAAACCAGATCCAGTTGACGGACCAGAATCCTGAAGGTTCTGTTTTAAAACATATCTAGTGAGTATCTATAGAAAGAACTGTGTCACTAGCATATGTACTGTCAATAGTCAATCCTTATCTTAAACCCATCCTGTATTCCAAATCTTTGTTGTGAGAAGTATTTTTGAATTGTCTGAACTCTCCATCGAAACCAACCTATCTTGGATAATAATCCTGTACTAGTATTGTTAAAACTATCTTGGTGCTGATACGTTTTCATCTGAAGAAGGCAAGCACCTCTGCAGGCAGTCACCCTGATCAAGTGGCTGTGTTCCTGTGTAGTATTTGTTTATTCATAGTCATCCTCTGGTGTAAGAAATCCCATTTGTCATTTTAAAAGCGCATTCCTGTTTTCCATTCTTGCATCTCGAAAAAAACAACCTCCACTAAACGTCCATAACTTCTTCAGTTTTTGTGCTAGAAACATAATTTCAACTTCTGCTTGTAGCTAACATCAACAGCATCCCAAATCCATATTGTTTTCACGTTATCGCGATTATCGCGCAGTGAAAAGTTTGCTGCACATTTTCGTTTAGGGAAATTCTGACATGTGTAAAACAGTTTTTGAGTGCTTCCAACGTCAATTTTCAGATTTCAAATTGTTTCTTGGTATTGCATCATTACTAGTGTTTGTGTGCAACTATCCAAAGTGGCTCCCATAAGAATTATAACAATTTCAGCAATTTAAACCATATTTAGTGTTTTTGCCAATCCATCCCAAAATAACTTTAAAACCATTCTAGCAGCTTGCCACCCAATTCCGTTTTTCTTTTTGTGTGCTGGGGGAAATTGGGATTGATATTTTGTTTGAATTCTGCCATTACTGAATACCTGCTTTCTCCTCCTATCTCTTTACATTGCCCATTGGGGGTTGAGGTATGTGCAGGGGGAACCTTTAACCACAGTGCTATCTGATCTGAATAAACATACAAAAGTATTATTTCTGTGCTGAATTGTTTTGCTTACCATTACTCCTTGTGTATTAAAGAGATTATTTAATGTTACATAACCCCATTGGTGATTATTGTCTACCCATTAAAACATAGTGTGATTAATTTGTAAATATATAAATACATATTTTAACTTTGCAAACCAGCCTGATTCCTGGTTCAGTGTGACTGGGGGGGTTCCAGGAGAGGGGCGTGATATGAGTGGTATATCGTTCAGAATAAAGAACTTTTAAACAAAAATAAATAAGGATTTCAGTTGTGCATTACATGCCAGGCGTTGATTTGTGTGAGTGCCGGATTGAAATCACTTACAGCTTGGGGCTCGTCCGGAATCCTGAATTAGACATACTACTTGTGACAGTCTAACACAGTGTGCTAACTGATGGGGTACATACACCTTGTTGGGCTACCATACTGTGCTACACTGTAAAAACACCCTTCAATGAAATACTCAAACGAGTTGCGCCTGTTTTGCAAAAAATAAAATAATCCTGAGATAAGTCAGAAGGAAATTAATATTTCCGGAATGGCGAGCCCAGTGGAAATCAATATGGAAAAAGAACACCTATTGCACAAATTGTTTGTCAGAAGTGAATGGAGTGAGCAGGATGAGAATGTTTGGCTGCAGGAAATCAAACACCAAGCCACTGCCACAGAATTAGATATAAGGCAGGACCAGGGTCTATTACATCAGACACTTAGTGAACTGTATATGGCCCCAAGGGTAAAAGAAGAGCAATGTAAACATGCCAAAATAGCGGCGTACCTGTACCTCCACATTGGAGTAATAAAGGAAAAATATTCCAAAAACCTTGATCTGGCAAAAAGGCAAGTACAATCCCTAGAGAAAACCCAAACTGATTTGGACTCTGCAGAGCAAAGACTACAAAAGAGCCAAGATTCAGAGAGAGAAAACAGACAGTACCTGACGAAATTAAAGGTAGATCTGGATATCCTGCAGCAAGAGAAGGTAGGATACCAAATTACTGACACTGCGAAAAGAGTGCCAAGAAAGGTTGGATTCTCTACAACAGAGCCAACAAAAGCTGGAGGAGCAACTGAATTTTAATAGAGCCTACGCAGAGCAGGTAGTCACATTACAGAACCACTTAGAATCCTTGAAAGAGGAGAATAATAAATTAATTATTAAAGATCTTGAATCCCAAACAGAGTTCGATGAAGAGCACCAGAAAGCTGGTGCATTCAGAAAATAAAGGGACGACCTAGTTGCACAGAGGGGTACTCAAATTCAGGAAAGGGACGCCTTAAGCCAGAAAGTCAGCCATTTAAAAACCAAGATGGAAGAAAATCACCTGGCCCTTCAGGGACTGGGTGAACTCAAAATGGACTATGAAAAACTAAGAGCACACCAGGAGGGTGGTAGATGCTCTGGAAAAGAATAGCCAGGCCAGTAAGGACACAACTCAGGAGGTGAGACTCCTGCAGCAAAAATTGGCCCAATACTCCCAAAGCAGACAGGAAACCCAGAGGGACAGTGAGGCTCTCTGTGAAAAAAATGACAGGCTCCATAGACAGATAGCCATGCAAGAATAACTAATAGAGACCAGTAAGGCCTTAATAGAAGAACAAAAGGGTCAGATTCTTGCATGCCATTGGGGAGTAGGGGCTGAGAGGGATGAGATCAGATGGGAGAGGGAAATCCCTGAGTATAACCTCAGGAACTCTGTTCTCACCAGATAATTTAATCCTTTCAATTCCATGGACTCTGTCACCGCCATGTCCACTGGCTCACATGAACCAAGGGTCACGGGGATGGTAGACTTCAACCCAATGGAAAATATGGGGCTAATAGGTCAGCTCCTCCCAGAAATGGATGGGCGGGCATCGATGTACAGGTTCCCAAGTGCTAGGGCCATCTTCTCTGATCAGGGAGACTCCAGTGAGGGGAGAATCAGATAAATGGATCCTCAGAAATATAACTTACCAAGAGATCAGGCAGTGAAATTTGGTGGGGAATTCCATGAGACCAGGCCCACCAAGAGCATACTAAAAACCTCTTCCCGGCTAGACCAATCCTGGCAGCAAGGAAGAGTCAGAAGACTCTTCTGAGCACCACAGGTCCCAAGAGACTAGGCCCCCACATTCTGCCAGCCATTCCCAAGCTCGCAGAATCCGGGAGACCAGACAGCCACCTTGGGTAGCAGTGCCTCTGAGTCAGAGGATGAGTGGACCAGGGTGACCAGAACTAAAAAGGCCAACAAAAGTAAGAGGGCTTTACTCAAGGATCCCCTGAACAAATAAAAGCTATTAGGATCGTCATCACGCCCTACCACAAAAATGCCAAATATTCGGTTTGGGAGCACCTTGAATTATTTGAGCAGATGATGGATACTTTCCATCTGAAGGACAGCCAAAGCTGTATTCAGTACACAAAGTGCACATTTTCTCCTGAGTACTCCAGCTTCTTTGCGGGGCTGAAGGATCAGAACTATTCCACATGGTCCACCTATAAGGCGGCCATCCTGAAACATTTTTCCATTCATAGGAACCCTCAAGAGGCTCGCAAGGCAGCCTACAACTTACAATGTGGGGAAGACCAGGACCCACAAGAATTTGTACAAGAATTGAAACACGCATTTGCGCAGACCACTAGAAAGGTGCGCACTGACAGTAAGGAATTTGTAAACACCTTCTTTCATGCTCTCCCTAAGTACATTATGGCCCAGCTAGTGAGGGGCTTTCATAATAAAAGATCACTAGACTGGGTCATTGAACAAGCAATGCGCATCTATGAAGTACAGAAGCCGTTAGAAAATAAAAATATTAGAGGGCGCTAGAGGGCCATCCAAGATGGCCGCTTAAGTCTCAGCTCCCACGAAGCCCCGCATCAATCCTGTGCAATCCTGCGGTTCCTGGCATTGCTGCGTCCCTGAATCCTTATGCCCGAATTGCCGAATTCCCCAGCTATGCCCTCCTGAAATTCTGAGGAACATCGGTGCTCCCTGCCCGATAATCAACCCGAGTGGCCCGGCGGCCGAGCACCACAGGGCCAGCCCACTCGTCTCCTCGCTCCCAGGGCCGGCCACTTTCACGGCGGTTTCCGGTGCGCCCCCTGTGCCAGCACGGAGCGGCTACCCGGAGTGTCGGCGAGGAATCAGCTGCGGCGAGGAATCAGCTGCGGCACGGTGAACGTGCACTGACCAACGACGAGCCCGTGGGGGATCCTGCCCCCCCTCCCTCCCCTCGCCTTGGGCCGCGGCCAGAGAGGGGTTTACAGCCGGTTGACATCCAGGCTGGCAGTCACACAATCAGCAGAGACGGCAGCCAGAAGATCGGTCTGCTTTGCCGACCCCCCCCTCCACCCACGGCCTGCGTCCTTCCCATCTGCTCCGGTATCCAGCTTCACTGCCGTGGGCCGTGGAGCGCGAGACGCCAGGCGGTATCTGGGCCGCGCTCCCCCTCCCCCGCTCGGAGGCTGCGAGTGCGCCTGAAGGAGCTGCAGCGACGCGGGGGGCGAGCGTGTGGCTCCGAGTCCATCGTCCGCTTCCTCTACAATCCCCGAGCCCGTCCGGACGGATGGAGCGCCACTGGAAGAGGCTCAGAAGGGAGCATCCTGCGCGTATCGAGCGCGCTCAAGGGTGGCCCACTCCCCTGGAGGTGGTGTTCCGGGGCTGCCGGGAGGTAAGGAGGGGTGGGGAGACCACGCTATTCCCCAGGAGGGGTCAGTCCCCCCACTACCCGCACCCCAGCGCCATCGAACTCAGTGGCAGACGTGTCCCCCCAGCATCTCCGGCACCCCAGCCCCCCGCCAAATCAGGATCAAGGCGACACCCGTGCGCGCTGAGCGAGAGGGAAATCCATCAATTCTAGGGCACTCTGCACCGCCTGAAACGGAGAGGGTGCCAGCCACAACTCGCTGAGCAACCACCTTTCCGTAGATGACCACTCGTCCCTGCACTACAGCGCATGTGTACATGCATTAGACCCTGGCTCTTTCTCCTCTTGTTTAAGCACAAGCAGGTGGGCAAAGTACTAAATAACCTTGGCACGTATCAACGACCCACCACTACAGGCAACTCCTGATTCCAAGGGGCCACTGCCACACGTCAGTCTTGCGCTGAAACTCACCGCAGGGTCTGCGTTAACTGAGGAGAGCTACAAATACGACAAAGCTGACTCCCTCCTCCCCCTGTACTACCACTAAGTCACCTATTACAGCGAGCTGCGACCGACCTGGTCCAGAGGTGGGTCCTGGAGGGGTCCGGGTGCACTGCAAGACCATCCACAGCCCACGTTAGACACTTCCAAACTCGCAGCCACGATGGGGAAAAACGATAAATCCCAGAGGAAGCTGACTTTCGAAAGTGGCCTGACCCCCAGGGCGCCTCCCCACCATGAAGACCAAGCTTCTGCATCTGTCTGTCCTCATCAGGACGCGATGGCGGAGAACCCCTTTGAAATAAAAATAATCCTTCTTGAACTGAAAGCAGGCATTGGCAGTCTGAGTAATAAAATGGACGGTCTTGCGTCCAAGGTCGATCTCCTGCAGCATCGTATGGACTCCCATGCCGAACGCATGAACGAAATGGAGCAGAGTGTCAGTCTCGATGACACCTCGACAAGCCTATCCACTAGAGTCTCTCAACTGGAATCGCAGATGAAGCTAACCACTGCCAAGTGTGAAGACCCGGAAGGTCGATCGAGGAGGAACAACCTGCGGATAGTCGGAGTGAGAGAGCAGCAGTCCCAGGAGAAAATGGAAGAATTTGTAGAATCCCTATGCACCAATTTATTTGGCCGCGAGGCCTTGTCCCACCTATTCATAATCGAGAGAGCCCACAGGATTCCCGCGATGAGACCAGCACCAGGAGCCCCTCCCAGGCCGATAATAGCGAGACTGTTGAACTACAGAGATCGTGACGCCTTACTCCGCCTCACAAGGGAAAAAGGCGAGCTAAGCCACGACGGGGATAAAATCCACTTCTACCCCGATTTCTCCCCAGCAGTACAGTCACAAAGGAAAACATTTGCTGGCATCAAACAGAGACTACGTAATAGTCAACTGCCGTATTCTATGCTTTATCCAGCGCGCTTAAGAATCCAGCACGAGGGAAAGGTTCAATTTTTCCAAACCCCAGATGAAGCAAATCTGTTCCTGGACCATCTGGGTCTCCCTGATCTGAACCAGGCTCGCCCAAGACCTCAAAGAGACAGAAACCCTAGGAATCCTCCTTAAAGAGCACTTCACAGCTGAGTACAGGACACAGCCCAGCAGCACAAAGTAAGCCAGATCCTTTACAGCAGCACAAGTCGGGGCTGGGTCAATTGGGAGGCACCAGGTGCCACCGGCACAGCCACAGTTCAGTTACTGTTAGCCTATGTTGAGTCTATCCAACGAGGTGTGGACCTAACACCTCAGTATGGTGCCTCCATGGGCCTTCTTGGTTAACTGTTGGGCAATTCAGTACCTCCCGGTGGGCCAGTTAAGGGTTGCCCACCCATGGGAGAGTTACGTCTCGGGCCTGTTGAGGTTAGCCCGTAGTTCGAGTCCTCCGAAGTTATGGAGAAAGTTAAGCGCCAACGGATCCCGACTGTCCAGCCCCTCACCGGCTCCCTACCCACTGCCAAACCGTGGCCTGTGCCATGTGAGCAATGACCCCGGCATAAAATGAAACACAACCAGACCACCGCTACCCGTGAAACAAGGAATGCGCCCCAAAATAAAATCTAAATCGCCCCATTCAATATTTTAACGTGGAATATAAGAGGTGGCAGCATCCCGGCCAAATCCAGGAAAATTCTGCATTATCTCAGACGCCACGAAGTGGACGTGGCTCTGATTCAAGAGACTCATTTCACCCCGGGGAAGGACCACCAGTGGGCCAAAAGCTGGGGCTGCCACAGATACTTTTCATCCTACTCCACATACTCGAGAGGGGTTGCTATCCTCATACACAAGCGTCTGAGCTTCCGGCTTCTGCACATGGCAAAAGACGATGAAGGCAGAGCACTATTGGTGAGCGGCATCATCGCAGGTCAGAAAGTCACCTTTGTTAATTCATATGCTCCAAATGTAGATGGCCCTGACAACTTTGGCTGGGTGTTGACACAGCTCTCATCGCTCAATCCGGCAACAATTGTCTGGGGCGGTGACATGAATACGGCAATGGATCCTTCGAGAGACAGATCAACGTCCGCCCAATATCCACCCTCCAAGGCTAGTCTCCAGATAAAAGAAAGTCTCCAGATGAAAGAAATTTGCAATGCGTTTGATTTACAAGTCACCTGGAGAGTCTCCAATGGGGAACGGCGCGATTACACCTTTCACTCTGCAGTCCACAATACAAGCTCCCGGATAAACTACTTTTTCACCTCAATAAAGGCCCCCTATCTTGTGGCCGCTGCTGTATCCATCCGAGAACACTCTCAGACCACTCAACACTCTTCCTTAAGCTTAAACCAGCCAACCCCACCCCGCCATTACAGCGATGGCGCTTCAAACAGGGATCACTTCGAGATGAGGTTTTTGCAACCGAATTAAGAGAGGAGATTGAGGTGTTTTTGGAGGCCAACTTGGGCTCGGTCCCCTCAGCAGGCACAATTTGGGAATCCTTAAAATGTTTCATCAGAGGAGTCTGCCTTGCCAAGGAAAACGGCATCCTCAAGCTAATTAGAAGCGAACTTACAACCAGCGAAAATAAATTAAAGCAACTCGAGATCCAGAATTCGAACAAGGCCAACCCGGAATCCGCAGCAGCTTTGAAAACGGAATTACAGAAATTCAACGCAGCAGCGGAGCGAGAGGTTAAGTTTCTCTACCGCGCCAGCCAAATCTGTCAATATGGAGAGGGCCAGAAACCAGGTGCTCTATTGGCTAACCTAATCAAAGCCGATAACAAGCATTCCCAAATCGAAAGGATCAGAACCAGGCAAGGTGAGGAAGTACACACCGACGAAAAGATAGCAGAGGAATTCTGTATATTCTACCAAGATCTTTACAGTGCCAAGCTCCCGAAAGACTCAAACCTCCCTCTGGAATACCTAGAAGACACTGAACTACATTGGGTCGAGCACCTGTTGCGTGAACCTCTGAACTAACTGATTTCACAGGAAGAGATTAGCGCTGCTATAAAAACCCTACCATCTTCCAAGGCACCGGGCCCCGACGGCCTAACGGGGGAATTTTACAAAGCCTATGCAGAAACCCTGGCTCCCCTGTTGGCAGCAGTATACGAGGAAGCACTGGAGCTTGGGTCTCTCTTCCGTTCCTCCCGTGAGGCCAATGTCATTCTACTACACAAACCAGGAAAACCACCTGGACAATAAAATCCTGGCCAAGATCCTGGCGAATAGATTGATGCCCCTGATGCCGGCCCTGGTGCTAGCAGACCAAGCAGGCTTCATACCGGGCCGCAATACGACCTTCGGCATCCGAAGAATGTTTGGAATCATCGAGGCTCTAGACCCAACAGACCAGGCAATTGCGGTCCTGCTAGACGCAGAAAAGGCATTCGATTCCGTGGAGTGGCCATTTATGTTCATGGTCCTCACCAGGATGGGGTTGGGGGCCCGATTCATCAGACACATTTCTCTTCTGTACACCAATCCACAAGCGAATATTGTAGTGGGCACGGCAAAATCGACTTCAATAAACTTGCAACGTGGCACAAGACAAGGGTGCCCGCTTTCGGCATTGATATGTGCTCTGGTGATGGAGCCACTAGCCTCCAATCTCTGGGAACTCCGTCAACAGAGGGGTCTCCTCATTGGCCCACACAAGCTTATTGTCTTCCTATACGCCGATGACGTGGCCCTATTTATTCGCGACCCAGAAGTTAATCTGAACACGGTCATGAGGGAAGTCATCAAATTCGGGGAGGCCTCTGGATTAAAAATCAATCATTCAAAATCAGTAGTCTTCCCACTGACTCGAGACACAAAACAGTTTGCCGACGACTTCGGTCTCACGTGGAGAACCGCTGGGTTTCGATATCTGGGGATTCAGCTGTCACTAGACCAACAAGAGGTGTTCCACGATAACTACGAGGAGGTGATTAAGTCCCTACAAGACAAGGTTTCTCGCTGGAAGTCGCTCCCACTGACACTTTGGGGCAGAACATCCTTAGTCAAAATGGTAGTGCTCCCAAAGCTACTATACCTCTTCAATAATATCCCCCTACTGCTACCGCAATCCTTCTTGAAAAAGCTGAAAAGCCTGGTTCTTGATTTACTGTGGGCTGGCAGACCAGCCAGAGTAGTGCATTCTATACTGACACTTCCCGTGTCCAACGGTGGACTGGCCCCCCCTGACTTGGAGAAATACTTCTGGGCAGCAAAGGCACAGTACCTCAGCCATTGGTATGCAAAGCAACTAATTTGTCCTCATGTACAGGTGGAACGTGCCCTGGCAACCCCTAATTTCCTGACAGCAGGGGTCTTCGGCAAGCTCCCCATTCCCAACCGCACGATGAACGTGATGCTCACGACATACAAGGTCTGGAAGACTCTGGCTAAGAAGCTGGGGGTGCAAACAAGGTACTCCCCCCTCTTGCCAGTCAAATGTATTCCTGGGATCCTCCTAACATCAGAGAAAGTGTTCCACCAGTGGGTTGATAAGCTACATATACAATCCCTAGGGGACCTATTCACAGAAGAAGGCTTCCTGACACCAGACCAAGTCAAACAGAGAGGGGGCAACTCTGCATTAGACGTGTTCCTCTACTTCCGAACTCGCTACACCCTGCAGACCCATCTGCCAGACTTCCCGCGTCAACCCCCGACTTGGCAATTGGTGCACGATGTCATTCAAGCACAAGGGGACGGCAGATTGGTGTCACAAATATACAAAGCACTAACCGTTGGAACACCCCCCCGTCAACATTAGAGCGAAAGCCAGATGGGAAAGAGCGCTAAATGCAAACATAACAGATGCAGACTGGGGCTACATACTGAACCAGACCCAGAAAATCGCACTTAATTCCCGGCTCAAACTTATTCATTTTAATTTCCTTCACCAATCGTATCACACACCTGAAAAAGCTAACAAGCATCACCCCGACATCCTGGAAGTGCAAAAGGTGCGGAACCGTATCCGCAAGTTTTGTACATATGGCATGGGAATGCCCTGAAGTAGCCCCCTTCTGGAACTGAGTGCTGGAGACGTCATCGGCAATCGCGGGAGAAGCAATACAGCCGAGATGCACGGCAGCGTTGCTGGGAATGACAAGACTGCTATCCACTCCCTCGAGAAGATTGGCCGGGGTCCTACTGACACTAGCCCGCAGGAGAATTGCCATGGCATGGGGCCGCAGTTCCCCTCCTTCCTACACTGCCTGGCGAAAGGACCTACTCTACTAGCAGGATGTAGAGGCAGACTTCATAAAACTTCTTCCTCAGCACGCGCGCCCGCCTGACATATGGGGCCCGCTGATAACTTTCCTTATAAATGAAGAAGAGACTTCCTCAACGGGTACACCGGAGCCAGGCGGATCACCATGATACAGCCTTATACTCAGGCCAATAATCCCTTAGAAGGGGACTCAGCGGTGAGAACTGTTGCCCACCAAGGGCATTAAATGGGAGCTGTAGGGGGACAGGGGGGGAATACCGGAGGGGTGAGGGATGGGGTGCAAGTTGATGGCGCTAAGTTTATAATCCACCCTAATGTGGGTGTGTATTTGTATGGTGTGTTAAATCCCAAAAATAAAGGTTTTAAAAAAATTAAAAAAAAGAAAATAAAAATATTAGCAAAAGCCCCAAACAAACCAACACCCCTGCTGCCGCTAAGGTGGCGGGGGTGAAGATTGCCCCCATTTTAGATCTGGAGATGGGAGGGCCTAAAAACCTTCCCATGCATAATCCGACCAACCCCAAACCCAGAAGGCCCTCGGGCCAATCCCAAACAGGGAGCCAGGGAGGTAACCCCACAAATGGGATCCCTAACTCCCCTGACTACATCAGCCCACGCTACAAGGGAAACAGACCCATCCTGGGCTATGTGTGGACTCCTCCAGCCCAAGGGGGGGGCGGTCCAACCAGGCAGCTTCAACCCAGGGAACTTCCCTCCTCACTTTACGCAGGAGGGCAGTAATCCCCCAAATGCTGGACCAAATTTCTTTCCCTGGTACCCGCCAAACTTCA
This sequence comes from Ambystoma mexicanum, assembly GCF_040938575.1. Lineage (NCBI taxonomy): Eukaryota > Metazoa > Chordata > Amphibia > Caudata > Ambystomatidae > Ambystoma > Ambystoma mexicanum. The sequence continues at coordinate 794,263,396 of NC_090927.1, forward strand.
ACCCCAAAAACAACTCTTCTTTCTTTCCCCACTTTCCTGAGCCCAGACAGCCCAATCCGGGAGAGGCGAAGCCAAGGGTGGAGGGGTACCCAAACTTTCCTAACCAGGGGTATTATGCGAGAAGGGATAGTTACCCTTCCCGGGATCAACCCAGGGTAGACCTGAGGACCCCATACCAGCCAGAGCGGGTGTCCCAATTAGAGCGCCATGTCCATAACATGGAACAGGATCTGGGTCACATGCTGAGGGCTCAACAAAACCCTCAGATGGGCATGGCAGCTCAGAACTCCTTGAATCCAGGGTCTGGTGCTCCAGAACAATGAGGAGGGAAGAACCCCGATAACCCACCGGTTCCCAGGGAGGAGGCACAAGAGGAAGGGGGGTGTAAAGCCTTAGCGGAAGCTTCCTTCTCCACTTGTGGAAAGCCCCTGGAAACCCAGGAACTGGAACCAAAATCTCCTGCCCCCAAAGTCCTCACCCCAAGGAGCAGAGGGTGGGTAGGAGAAATAAAGAGGCTAAAAAGACCCATTTTGTGGAGGAGGTGCAAATTTTCCAGTTTGAAGGAGATGGATCCTCAGAGGGTCCTGGGAAAAAGATCTTCTCCTTCAGGGATGGGGGAACTCCTCCCAAAGGAAATTGGGTCCCAAAGGAGCCAAATCCAGACTGGGTAGATGTGGGGGCCGAGTTAAAACCGCCCATCATCAGTACCCAGAATGACCAGCACGAACATCCCCTGGTGCAAACCCATTCTGGTGACTGCCTCCAAAAAGGGGGAGGGGCAGCCCAGAATCAGAAGCAGGGGAACCCAAAACTTCCCCCATATCTAACTGTCTCCTTTTTGTTACAGGTTCCCAAGATCCCAAACAGAATCCTGCCCAAATCACCTCTCTGTCAGTATCCAAAGCCAAGAAATTAACCCACCAGTTGGCCAAAAATGTGCATTATCTTTGCCCCCTTGAGGAAAAGGAGGGAAGATTTTATGCCCCGGTCCAAAGGGGCAATGTGCAATTTTGACACTGGTGGACACTGGATTCCAAGCTACCCTTCTGTCAAAAAGGGCCTTTGATCAGCTGAATTCGGGAAGGGGAGAAATACCAAATTCCTCTCTCTTCTCTTCCCGGGCAACTTCAGAACTTCGTCGGGAAGGAAATTCCTGTCGAGGGGACTGCGGATTTAGACATTAAAATTGGCCAACACAAGGTGAAGCACCCGGTCATAGTTGTGACTCCAGAGGGCATACCTTGTTTACTAGGGAATGACATCCTGCATAGATTTTCTCCCCTCATAGATTGTGTAAACAAGGTCCTCTGGACCCAGACTAACTAACCAATAAAATTGAAACAGAGTGTCAACCATGTTAGTTTAAATGGCACATGCCACATGGTTGAACAAAAACCTGACCAAATTGAATTTCACTTACAGAATAATCAAATCCCAGATGTCACAGTAATTGCAGTAAGACAACAAACTGGTGATGGGGAGTCCTCTCTATTTCTGAAAATCAACCTTCCTTCCAGTTTAAGGTGGCATTCCACACTGGAAGGAAACACTCTGAAATTCTATACAAATTCACAATCAGAAAATCTCATTCCTATAGTCCAAACAGATGAGAAATCAGCACAAAGCTTGGCTGATATTCTGAAAATTGGAGAGGAGTTGTTCATCCCAATTCATTTAAATGAGGGGAAGGACTCTGTTCTCGCCAGAGTGTGTGTGAACAACGGTAAGAGCTTCATCAGCGAGGCCATGTTCTGCAAACTTCCAAAAGATCCAGCCATTCCCACATTTAAAGTGTTAGACAAATGGGAAATGGGCCTGGAAACAACCAATTCCAATCATCTCCTGCAGGTGTATGCTCAAAATTTCCATAGGCTACAAGAGCATAGTCCATAATTGTTGGGTCGTGCAAGATATCCCTGCTGCATTTTATTTAGGCAGTGACATTCTCAATCGCTTTGCCATTAGTTTGGACCTAATAAATTTCAAAGCTTGTCCTGATTAGCGGGTAATCCCATGGACTTTGATGACCCAGAGAAAGCATTTCGGTCAGCTCAACTGCTGCCATATGCATTTGAAATTCAGATTGGAGGGGAAGTCACCATCCAGGAACGGACCCGACAATTCTCACTGGAAGTAAAAATTAAAAGAGGACAGAAACAGAAAAATCCTGAAGCCTATGTCCACCTTAACGCTAATCTCCAACAACAAGGGTTGGGGGTAACCCAACACCATTAGTCAACACAGAGCACGACACCATTCCAATAGAGGTGGAAACAGCGACCTAAAGAGTATCACTCTGGGTGCAGGCACCATTATAGGAATGGCGGTTGATGACCGACATTTTACCATAGATTTAGGTAATGAACTGTTAAGACCAATCCCCAAGGGCAGTTTGACAGAAGGGCAAGACAAGTGGGTCCACATACATAAACTAGCTGAAGAGTTGCCATCCCACGCATACTTTGCGGCAGATAGAGGAGTCAACTGGAAACCCTGAGGGGGACATTCTGGATACCTAGAAGGATCCACCTGTTAAAACCCTTCGTAAATACAGGCAGGGAATATTGTAAATTGTATTTCAATGTAGGCATTTGCACCACTACATGAATAGTAGTGGGGAAATTTCCATAACCATGCTCTATTCTGTCTCATAGAACTGGAACCAAGAATTTCCAAGTACCAAGGAGGACCACTCAGGGACCGGGAGGAAAGACCCAAGGAGCCCTGAGTATCGCTCCACACTCCCATCCAGAACCGGCGAGAAGAGCAGGTCGACCCAGCACTGATGGGAGAAGCAGCTGACTTTCTCCACCTGGATTAAAAAAGAAAGAACATCCCAATCTCCTGACTTCCCATTGACATGCGGTCAAACTCAAGTCATGAGGGGGGGCTCTGTGGGATGTTTTAATCCACTTAGGCTCTGCTATGCTGCAGCACTGTGTTATGATGGTGCCAGAAATAGCCGCAAAACCCTTGTGCGCGCCAAAACCTCTGAAAATCGTGCTTTGCAAGGCACAAAAAGATGGCTGCCCTATCTGCCATGCATGTTGTCAGTGGTGGAACAGAGATCTCACTCCTGGAATACGTCACTGGGCTCCACAACAAGTAAAAATGGAGTACAGAAGGAAAAAGCAGTGTTGCTAAATGAAACCCCAAAATTTTGCTTTAAATCAATTTTTCTTTGTTACTGAAACTGTAGAATGCTGGTACAAAACACCCTTAAACGCCCAAAATTCTTGCTGGGTGCTACAATTTACTTAGTTTAAGAAATCATGGTGAATTTACAATGTGCTGAAAAGCTGAAAGCATCAAGGGATTTCCACAGCAAAAGTGGCCTGTCTGTGAATCTGTCAAAATCTGGGTGCAGTACCCTGGGCCGCCTGAATGACAGCTGTCAGTAGCCTGCCTGATTAAACTTTAAACATGTATAAACTGAAATCAAATATTTGCAATCCCCGAGACCCGTCGTTGAGAGTAACCCATCTTGTAATTGTTTTGATTCCATGGTTTAAAATCTTGAATAAGTATTTAGCTGTGATTTGATCCCACAAGTTTGTTTTATGCTAAGGGAAAATGCAACAGAAGTAACAATTAAAGTAAGCTGGCTAAAGCTACCAAACTGTAATAACAGCTTTCCTCACAGAGGCAAGGCCTCTCCTTCCACCATGAAATCACACCAAAGCGATAATTATAGGGTTTGGGAAGAACCTGGTCTGCAGTGGGGAAGGAAACAATGGCAAACTGCAAAGAAGGAAATGCTAAGTATGAGGACAGTCGTAAAATGGCTTCTGTCAAGAGAACAGGGAGGAGACTCCTTCTGAACTGAAGGGAGCCAAAAAGAGGCGGACCCGAACAGCAATCTGTGGCTGAACATTCACAAGGAACATTTTGTTTAAAGACTTCTAACTTACCACTTAAAATTGTCAAAAATACAAAAGTAACAGAATTGTAAATCTAAATGTTGGTTGCACATTTCAAGAGGCGGAAAGATCGTGTGACATGTTCTGAAAAGAAACGGCAGAAAATGTGATTTTACACCTAATGTATTTCTGCTAGAAGTATGAAACTTTATACACTTATGCCCATGTTATACTCGCACAATTATAGAAGAAATTTGCTGATAAATTGGACATTGTGTTCCTGATGAAAAGGGTGAAATTCGGTGAAAAGCAGACACAAGATCCCACAGCGACGAGGTTTTGAGGAGTAGCTGCTACACGAAATATGTAATCTGTATATAGAGGTTACTCACGTGTAAATATGTCTTGTGTCAAAAGTAGATTTTGTATTCAAGAGGCTAGGGGTGGACTCTAAGCCTCATAAACCCACACCATAAAGGGGACACACTGTTTATCTCCTCCTATCAAGGCAGAGAGGAGACTGTGACCCAATCAACTGTCAAAGGGGCGAGCTTAGGATAAACCAGAACACACACCCCTTTATCCTTGCATAAATAGAGACAGCTCACCACTCAAAAAGACAGACAGATTCACTCACTCTCCCGACGCTGGCAGAGCACCCTGCTGCAAGACTTTACATCGTCTTTGCTGCAGACTCCAGAAATTTAGCAAAGCAGAAAGGCCCATTGCATAGCTGAACCACTTTCAGCTAGGCCTCAAACTTCAGAACCAAAATCCCACAATTCTAAGGGGAACCAAAAGACAGCCGGGTTGCGCTGTACTGCTTGCCTGCTGAGAATAAATTCCATCATAACCAAGAAGGGCAGATCCAATCCAGTCCGGTGCTGTGCGGTGTCCAGGGTGCCTTGACGCTGCCCAATCCGATGTGCCCAGCAGTCTGTCCTAAAACCAGATCCAGTTGACGGACCAGAATCCTGACGGTTCTGTTTAAAAACATATCTAGTGAGTATCTATAGAAAGAACTGTGTCACTAGCATATGTACTGTCCATAGTCAATCCCTATCTTAAACCCATCCTGTCTTGTATTCCGAATCTGTGTTGTTAGAAATATTTTTGAATTGTCTGAACTCTCCATCCAAACCATCCTATCTTCCTTCTGTACTAGTATTGTTAAAACTATCTTGGTGCTGATAAGTTTTCATCTGAAGAAGGCGAGCTCCTCTGCAGGCAGTTTCCCTGATCAAGTGGCTATGTTCCTGTGTGGTATTTGTTTATTCATAGTCATCCTCTAGTGTAGGAAATCCCATTTGTCATTTTAAAAGTGCATTCCTGTTTTCCATTCTTGCACCTATCTAAAAAAAAACGACCTCCACTAAAACGTCCATAACTTCCGCATCCCAAATCCATACGGTTTCCGGTTTTCGCGATTATCGTGCAGTGAAACGTTTGTCGCAAATTTTACTTTATGAGAAATTCTGACACGTGTAAAACAGTTTTTGAGTGCTTCCAACTTCAATTTTCAGATTTCAAATTGTTTCTTGGTATTAAATCATTGCTAGTGTTTGTGTGCAACTATCCAAAGCGGCTCCCATAAGAATTATAACAATTTTAGTAATTTAAACCATATTTATTGTTTTTGCCAATCCATCCCAAAATAACTTTAAAACCATTCTGACAGCTTGCCACCCAATTCCATTTTTCTTTTGTGTGCTGGGGGAAATTGGGATTGATATTTTGTTTGAATTCTGCCATTCCTGAATACCTGCTCTCTCCTCCTATCTCTTTACATGATCTATTGGGGGTTGAGGTGTGTGCAGTGGGAACCTTTAACGACAGTGTTATCTAATCTGAACACACATACAAAATTATTATTTCTGTGCTGAATTGTTTTGCTTACCATTACTCCTTGTGTATTAAAGAGACTATTTAGTGTTGCATCACCCTATTGGTGATTATTGTGTACCCATTAAAACAGAGTGTGATTAAATTGTAAATACATAAATACATATTTTAACTTTGCAAACCAGCCTGATTCCTGGTTTAGTGTTACTGTGTGGGGGATGGGGGGGTGTTGAGGGTTCCAGGAGAAGGGCGTGATATGAGTTGTATATTGTTCAGAATAAAGAACTTTAAAAAAAAAATAAGGATTTCAATTGTGCATTACATGCCAGGCGTTGACTTGGGTGAGTGCCGGATTGAAATCATTTACAGCTGGCCCAAGAATTAGCATAGCCAGATGAGTGAGCAATGTTGGAATGGGAGCAAAGGCTGGAGGCCTGGCAGTATAGTCCACCGGCCTTGGTAACAGCAAAAGCCCCTAGCTCGTGTGGTGTGGCACTAGGGGCTTCAAAGACAATAGTAAGATAACCAGCATCCGAAGCAATGCTGTTTTGCCTGCAGTGAAAGCTATGCTTAATTGTGGATGAACCGGTATTAGGCACATGCAGCTGACAGCTAAATCCCCTGGAGTGGGACACAGATAAGCAGTAATTGTCTCCATATCCACCTAGTGACAACCCACGGACTCTAGCCCTTACACCAGAGACTAATCAAGGTGCAGCTCATCCAAGGAGCGGACAAGCATTTCCGGACCAGAAGGCCTTCCCCACAAACACCAAAGCAAGCGTGCACAGCCACTTCAAGGCATAGACAAACCCCCAGAGACACAGTGCCCCATGCCCGGAGTAAACTCCTTCCACGCCTGAGAGCACATGGAAGACCCGCAAAACCTGGGGGGTAAAGTGCTTGGGGTGGACTGATAACTTGAACCAGGGGATGCAAGCCAGCACCCGACCCGAGGCCGAAGCAGTCGCTGGGGTCCCCCTCACCATTCGAAAATAGAGATATGGCCAAACAGGGCCCGAAACAGAAGGGGTCGACATCTGGGGACATCAAAACATTCATGCAAGCCGTAAAAACCAATAAACGTAACCAGCAACAAATGGCTGCCCAGGTTCACTCTCCCCCACCCCAGAAAATATGTCAACACGGGAAAACCCACCACTAGGCAAATCGGACCGGCTAGCAATGCTACAGGAACTAAAGAAGGACATCAAAGATAGCACTTCGAATTTGGCCAGGTTAATCACAGACCTTAAAAAGGGCGTTATGGTAGTGGAGAAAAGAATAGATGAGGTGGAGTCTACAGTGGTGGAACAAGGTCAGGAACAAGATGAGCCAACCAGGAGAGTCCAGACGCTAGAGCAGCAGATGCAAGGGGTCCAAAATAAACAGGAGGATGCCGAAAACAGGTCCAGGTGAAACAATATATGGATCCGCGGATCCCTAAATCAGTATCAGACTCTGACCTGCAGCAAATGGTGGTGGAGCTATTCTGGCAGATCCTGGACCCGGAGGATAAGAGAGATTTTCTCCTGGATCGGACACATAGGGTGTACTCTACGTACCAGATCAACAAAAACCTGGCCCCAGACGTGCTCATCCGAGTACACCTATTCCAACTAAAGGAAGACATCATGCGGGAAGCCCGCAAGATGGAACCCATTCGCTTCCAATCGGCATATATTCAACTCTACTAAGACTTAGCACAAGCTACTTTACAAAAAAGGAAGCATCTATGAGTGGCCATGGACTGGCTGAGAACCAGGAAAATTAGGTACTGTTGGATATTCCCAACTGGGTTCCGGTTCGAATGGAAAGGGTAGCGATATACGATTGCAAAAGAAGGAGATATAGATGACCTCATGAGAGAGGAAGGGGTTGAGGGCATCGACGCAGAAAGAAATCCCTCTGGACACCCAGGAGATGGGGACGACACGATGGGAGAGCATTGGAGATCAGTGCGGCCTCACCCGAAAGGCCGCAACAAAGAGACAAAAGCGACAGGTCCTACATGAGGGGTATACATGAAGGGAGAAATCAGTGACTATACTCTTCAATGATTGAGACTACTAGGGTCCTGATAGGAGGCATGTAGCTATACGAAAGGGGGGTGGGATGACAATAGTGGTGGAATTTTCCAGGGGATATATGCCCAGGAGTGGAAGCATGAAAGCAACATACTTATGCAAGGGGACCCGGGGAGGGGAGGATGGAACCCAACTTTCCCAGAGTGAACAAACCCAGTGAGCCACTGCGACTGATCATGGTGGGAGTTAATGTCAAAGTTCAGGGGAATGTTATAAATTGGGTGTGTGGTGGGTCTTGATGGGGGGAAAGTTATGGTAGTTGATACACAAAGCATAGGTGGTGATATGAAAGGTCTTGGCGGGCATGGAAGCTGGATAGAGGGTATGCTGCATAACTTGAAGTATGGCTGACTTAAGATTTGTTGTGTTAAATGTTCAGGGGCTAAATTTGCCAATAAAAAGGGGATCAATTATGAGAAGGCTCTCCGAACTGCAAGCCTCAGTGGTATGGGTGCAGGAAACCCACTTACTCCCGGGGGATGAACATAGACTGAAACATAGAGCCTTCCCAACACAATTCCTAGCTTCTAGTGGAACAGAAAAGAGGGGTGTAGGTATCCTTATAGCTAAGGGGGTAGGTTTCGAGAAGCAATTTGTCAATAAGGACCCAGAGGGTAGATACTTGATCCTGGGAGGGACACTGATGGGTCAGCAAGTCAACATGGTGGCAGTGTATGCCTCTAATGATAAACAGGAGGGGTTCTTATTGAGGCTGATACCAGAAATCGCAGAATGGAACATGGAGCAGATCCTAATAGGGGGAGATTTCAATTGTGTAATGGACGCCCCAATGGACAAAACCCTCCCTGCGACCCCCAATGACAACATACATAGACAGGCTCTGGCACAGTTCCTTAGGGACCTACACCTAATAGATCAATAACAAAAAAATCAGGATGAGAGATCCTCAAGCAGTTAGACAATCTTTAGACATATTTATCTCAATCCCAAAGACAGTGTTTAAAGTTTACATAGCTTTCGCTAAGCACGAAAGTACCACGGACAAAATCCATACAAAAAACAGGGAGGTACAGCTATGCACAATCCTCAAAGGTGTGGAGGAATAGTTCCCTGGTACATAGCACAGGTGAGTACAAAGATTGAGTGAGAGGTAGCTCGAGTGAGTGCTGCCCGAGGCTGCTATTCAGTCCGGGTGTGTTAAACAAACGGTGTACACAACACTATATAGAAACATACAACAAGGAGTTTTTAGACAGTTTTGTCACAGGTCATCGACACTGATCCTGCCACTGCAGGTCCACTTTCTATGGTGTATCTATCATACCACCATTCTTAGGACTGACTCCAGGAGTGCCAACAGCACCACTGCTCCGCCCTACTCCTGTTGGACGATAACACCCACAGACAGACCTACCCAACAAGTCTCTCCTGATGAAGGCCACCACAATTGCAAGCTTTAATCAAGCCTCCGTGGCCGAAACACTCTTGTGGCAGTATATGTGGCTGGTCCTTGAGATAATGGGGGTCGGTCCCAATATGATCGGCTATATCAAACTATTGTACACCTCCGCCATGGCAAGAGTCCGGGTCAATTCTCTCACATCCTCACTGTTTACTCTCTTCAGGGGCACCCGTCAGGGCTGCCCGTTCTCCCTGATTCTCTCCACGTTGGTCATAGAACCAATGGCCGATTATGTCAGAGAACGTCATGCCCACAGAGGTATCCACCTCAAGGACACACCCGAAATGATATCTCTGTTTGCCAATGATGTGCTACTATACATTAGGAACCCCTCTACCCATCTTGACCCCATTCTATGTGATATCACCCGGGTCGGGACGTTCTCAGGATTCGCCATTAATTATTCTAAATCAGAGATTTTCCCACTCACTAACACCACCCAGCAACCTGTTTCAGCGTACCCACTTTGCTGGTACCCCGGGGAGTTCGGTACTTGCGTGTTCGGATATTGCTGTCTGAGTCCACCCTACTGGTGGATAATTGCACCGGTGTGGTACAACTAGCTGAATCAAAAATGATGAGGTGGCATTGGCTTCCGCTTTCCCTGGCTGGCAAACTGTCCCTCGTCAAAATGATTTTGGTTCCTAAACTACTTTATATCTTTAGTAATATACCCATTTGGCCAGGGAGACAACACTTTGCTAAGTTACACGGACTGTGTGCACAGTTCTTGTGGCACACCGGTGCGGTTCGTAAAAAATGGCTGGACATGGCGCTCCCATATGAAAGGGGGGATTCACCGCCCCTGATTTGGTACAATATTGGACAGTCTCACAGGCCCATTATGCCACGTACTGGTACCCGAGTCCCCAGATTCACCCACATGTCAAGCTCGAAATACTAGCTGCAGCGGAGATCAACATCATGACCTTGATATTTTGTCGGGACTATATACCGGATTCCCCATTTGACCCGGTGGCAGCTACCTTGCTGGCTTGGGCCGTCTGCTGAGCCCGGTTGCCAAGTCCCACCCCTATTACAAATGGATTCCCATTTGGGAATTCCCTGGGTTGGAGCCCACTCATGATAAAGCCTTGGCTCGACATTGGGGAGCACTGGGGTATCAAGCGTTAACCGACCTCCTTCCTGAAGGGAAGTTTATCGACCTGCAAACATGGAGACAGGGCCATTCTGGGTCTCCCCTTGAAACATTACAGTATTATAGGCTTTGAGCCACCTTCCGAGCCAGATGGCCCTCCTTCCCGAATCAACCTCCTGATACTCCGGAGATCGCCTACATTGCCAATTCGAGTGGGATCCATGGCGTCGTGTCCTCCCTATATAAACTCCTATTGGCCAAAACCCTGGTCGGACCCTCCGGGGCACACACGGAATGGGCAGACGAACTGGGTGTTGAGATCACTGATCACTTATGGGGGAAAATGTGCTGCCACACGAACAGGGTGTCCCTCAACTTTCGTTATAGATGTATACAGTTCAAATTGTTGAACAGATTGTACTATACCCACGTAAAATCTCCATATTCACTTGTGATGAAACACACACTCGTGCCCGCTGCAAAATGGAGGGCGCGGACCACTTACACATGTTCTGGACGTGTCACAGACTGGGAGACTTTTGGGACGGGATACTGAAGGTCCTTACTAATGTTATTGGCGTGGTGGTTGATCCCTGCCCATTGGGTATTCTGTTTGGCGTGTGGACCTCTGATGACACTAGATGAATGGCTAAGTTCTTAAATATAAGCTTCATGGTGGCCAAGAAATGTGTGCTCCAGTGCTGGAAAAGCCCCTCCCCTCCGACCGTCCAAAAGTGGCTTCATGCACTAACCTGGTCCCAGGTCTGTGAAAAAGAATACCTTACCATGCTTCCGGTGCAATCTAGCCCGAAGAACATATGGTCCGCTTTCAGCAGCTACTTGATCAATCTGGCCGAGAGTTCTTCTGGGACGGCCTCACCCGGGGTTGCATGACTGTAAAGCAACATTCTGTTGTATATTAATTCCAACGGTTTGCTCCTCCTGTAAATATCTATGCATACCCATGCACACTATGACCCACTGAAGTGATGACCATGTACTACAATCTGTGAAGTGTGTTTGCTGTAAACCTCTGCCTATAAATAAAAATGAAAAATATATATATGTATAAATATTCTTTAAGCGTTTTATGCAAATAAAGAATAAAAATAAATGACCTGCAACATCACTTCGGAAACCACACATAGTGACCTACGTACACAAATCTTACACTTCCAAAAACATAAGTGTGGCAAATTCTGCCAATGTAGATATAACAACAAAGGTAAACACTATACCAAATGTTGCTTTGGCTTCCCTAGACCAGTTTATAAAAAAGGACATGTAAATAGATTGATGCATTCTGTTAGACACAATGTAAAAGGCACATCCCTTAAAACATGTACAACATTAAAAGGGACGAAGCATACAAGTACATCAAAGATTACAATGCAATCATTGCTTTTTGTCGCATGCAAATATAGACATACAATACATTGCAGACAACTCCACTACATTTGCAAGATATGTCACAGCCTACATCACCAAAGATGAGAAAACAGAGTTAAAAGACCTCTGGCATGACATACCATCTAACAAAACTCTGTGACAAAAATTGTACAGCTTCGTAAAAAAATGCTCTCTCATAGAGATTGTGTGTGCTACGAAGCTTTCGACTGTGTAACATGTGCAGCCTCACATGTCAAATCTGAACACATTGTGTGGCTAAACCTTGGTCCAGCTTCATCCCGAAAAAGAGTACAAAAATCCCACCAAGAGATAGAAACAATAGTCACAAGTCATCCCATCAGCCAGGACATTTTAAAAAACAATTTTATCGTACTGACCCTTGTAATTATAGACCAATCACACTTTTAGACCTACCCGGGAAATTATTCGGATGATACATTTTAAGAGATTTGACCACCTGGATTAACTCAAATGGTCTTTTGGATATACATAAATCTGTTTTTTTTAAAGGGGTCGGGACTGTTTTAAATTTGTTAATTCTCACAGCAATCAAGCAACAAGTCATTTTAACTGAACAACCAGTATTTTTAGCTTTTATTGATTTTAAACAGGCTTTTGATTCCATGGCAAGAGAGGTGTTATGGAACAAGTTGCTAAAGGTGAGATGCCCTCTATACATCTTATTCTCTATCCAACAATTCTATACAAATACATCTTTACGAGTTAAGCTTACTGAAGCTTACTGAAGGGGGACTGCTTTCGGACAAGGTTTCTACAGACATAGGTCTTAAACGCGGCTGTGTACTAGCCTCTATTCTGTTTAATGGATATATTAACAACATTGTTGCATTTGACCATGTCCGGTCCTTTCCTCCAAAGCTCGGACTGAGAGAAATTTCATACCTATTTCATGCTGATGATTTAGTGATATTGGATAAAACACCGACTGGATTACAAAGAAAGTTAACTGCTCTGGATGCATATGCTTCGATTAATCATTTAACCATCAATGCAGAGAAATCAAATGCTATGGTCTTTCACCACAGCATGCAACAACACAAGTACAAATTCAATTGGACTCTTTCTCAAACGTCATTGACAAAGGTGCATCATATAAATATTGAGGTATGAATGTAAACACAAATGTAAACACGTATATCTCAGAACTCCCACATAAATTAGAATTGCAAACCAAAATGAAATCACTGACAACTCAGGGACTCGCCATTCAAAACAAATATGGAACATTTTCATACATGCCAGCAAGGCTGTTGTATAAACAAAAAGTAGTCCCTAGCGTTGCTTATGGAGCTCAAACTTAGCTGCCAATAAATTGCCCGAATTGGACTCTCCTTGAAGGACTTTATTGGAGAAATAAATGTAAATTTACCAACGATCACTCCGATTGCCATGATTAGATTTGAGCTAGGCTTAACCTCACTAGCATCTATGGTAACATGGCAAATGTTAGCAGCATATAGAAAACTACCTCTAGTCGAATGATAACCATCCCACTTTGTCACCAGCGGTGAAAGCGATCTTAATCACAGATCAAAAATATGCCACTAAAAATCTGGGAAGATCAATGCAAGAATAAGTTAGAAGAATCTGATATTTCAGTTGAGTTATTACTCCACAATCCGGACAAAGCAAAACTAAAGCTATGGCGTTGGGATTGGCAAACAACATGGCAGATATGCGACTCTTATAAGTCATTTAGAGCGGGAGCATTTATAATGAAATCATTAAATGAAGATATTTCCGGATAAGTAATCTGCCAAAAATATTTTAAGGATGAAGATGAATCTCTGGCTGACCAGAATCAGAATTGCTAAATATAATAGAATTCCAGGCTTCAATACAACCTGTAGATTCTGTAACTTGCCACAACATGACAAGACTATAAAACATTTGCTGACAGAATGCATAGTGCTGGTAGAGTTAAGGTTGAAGTTTTATTTTACACATTTGAAGGATTATAGAAGGATGGATCCAAATGATATGTGGACATACATATTTAATACCGCAAACATTTCAGTGAATATCGCAACAGTTCAATTCTTAATGACTCATAAAATAGATGACTAACCCTAAAGAATTTAACCTAACAATGATGATCATATTGAATTTTTTGCAAGAAATCTATTTTATTTGAATAGGTATCAGTATATAAAGGGGTTGATTCATGGAATTTGTGCTCCGGAAAACAGGGATTTGTGCGAAATTCTGCCCGCAAAGCCTTGTTTAAGAAATGGGGATTTGCGGGCAGAATGACGCACAATTTCGGTGCACAAATTCCATGAATCAGCCGCTATATATTTAAATATCAACTACAAAGTGAATCTCATCTTGGGAACTTTAATTACTGCATTCTTAGCCTTATTTAACATTTTATATGGATATGTCTAAGTAACCTTGTGTTGGATTTTATATTTCTTAGCATTGCGAAAACTTTATTTATGTCCGACCAGTGTTGTTATTTCCAGACGTGACTACCATTAGTATCAAGGACACTTTTAGCTATTATATTTAAATGCATGCTCAGCGATATTTTTAATGATGTTCCCTTCTCTAGATTTAAATTTTAAATTTGAAACTGTATATACTTCTATATGAATTGCCTGTAGTAAAATGTATTAAGAATGACATTTCAAATTTCGGGAATTGTTGTGAAACAGAATTAATCTACAAAAGAGAGAATATCATGGATTAATGCTGTTAATAAGGAGAATCATAATACTGTATTTTTCAGTTCATTTAAGTAAATTGAAAAAGTTGTTGTACAACTAAAACCATAAACAATAAAAAAAAATGTAATTGACCCATACCTCCCAAACAGAAGTACTGCTTTGGAAAAGATGTGTGCATGTATGCCATAGCCACCAACTACTCCTACAAAAACAATCTCACACCAGATGAGACAACTGGCAAATATTCAGTCTCAACTTGTGAAGGAAACCTAGTGAAACTTACGAAACCAAGCCTAATTAATCACATAAAGGTATCATTTAAATCTCTGTAACATAGAGAACTTTATTACATGACACTACTGCAACTTGTTGAACCTTGGAGAAAAGAAAACAAATTATTAGGTGACTATGACTCATTTGAAGCTGCTTTCAAAGCAAATTAAAGTAGTATAACAAATGTCAAGTTCAAACAATACAAAGAAATGTTGGACAATGAATGCCAACAAGAAGAAGAAATTGAAGATCTACTAGATAAACACACTCCGAAGGGCAGTAAACATTCCATTACAGGAAGCCAAGAACCACGTGGAGAACCACTCATTCTAAATGAAGCAGAAATAGCCATGATTGAGGTAGAAAATACCATGTATCAATCTGAACAATCTGAAGAAGACTTGTCAGCGCTCAAATCACAGCTAAATGATGAACAACTCACCATGTATCTAGAAATCACTGATGAAATTGAACATGGCTTTAAACACGAAACTAAAAGTTGTAGCTGTATAGAAATTATAAACCTCCACTCCTCTATTTAAGTGGTGAACCTGTTTCTATCAAAACGCTCATAATTAAAAATAATCAGCACATTTCAACAAGACTTAACAAACAAGCGCCTTTCAGCTGTTGTAACAGCCCCTACAGGTTTAGCTGCTTACAACATAAGAGGTGTAACTTTACACCAAATAGTGCTCTTCCCAATAGAACACCAAAACAAATTAGAATACTACAAATTATCAGCAGAGCTGATACTGAAGTACATAGAATTCTGAAACAAATGAAAGTGCTCCTGATGAATTGTGTCTTGCTTTGTGAGCACCCATAGGGATGCGCTTGTGGTGGTGAATTCCGGGCAGGTATCTTGTGCAATAACTTACCAGCTCCAGGAATGACCTTACCTGGCCACAGTTAAGGCACACGGTGCCTCCATCAGTGCCTTGATTTTGCCCTGGTCGGGTTCTATACCTTTCGAGGAGAATTGTGGGCAGAAAATGTTAGGGTGCTTTTGTTGAAGTCACACTTGTCCTTAAGTGTGAGGTTTGCCTCACTGAGTGCTGTGCATACCTTCATCAGCGTGGCGTCATGAGTTTTTTGTGACTGACCACATATGAGTATGTTGTCACTGTAGTTAATGCAATAAGGTATCTGGTGGAAGCCCTTGTTCAAGTCAAGGCGAGAAAATACTGTCCTCCGTTGAGCCGGTGCATCATATGCGAGATCAATTTGTAGTTGTATTTTTTGACCCTTCAGTTTTCCTATGTCCTTGAAAAGGTTTGGGAATTGCGCTGCCACCTTGGCTGCTGGGGACATGTACATGCCTGCCATTAGTTGATATAGAATGTGGATCAACCCCATTTGGACCTCTGATTTGAAACTCAGGATGTTACCGCTTGCAGCCGCAGTCGCCAGGATACGCACAGTCAGAGGATCTTTCCTGTCCTTGTGGCAGCATGACATGCTAAATGCATTCAGGCATGGAGGGGGTTCTTTGGCTCCATATGCATATATCTCTACCTTGGCTTTGCATAGTCGTGGTTTGCACTTGAGTTTCAGGTATTCCGACTCGGGCAGGGCATTGAAGGTGGCTTCAGATTCTACTAAGAATTTGAATTCTTGATCTTGCAGCGTCAACGATAGGGTGGGGCTGTGCTTGAAGGCAGTTGGATTTCCCAGTGCATATAGACAATCTTTCTTTCGTCTGTCGGTGCTAGATTGTGATTCGGTATCACTGGTGGATGGCGTTGACGTGTGCAGTCTATGCATTCTCCTTTGCCCTTTTTGTCATCCTTCTAGGGACTGCGAGTGTTTGGATCTGGTGTGCAGTCATTCCTTGTAGTATTTCCTCTCTGGTCCTTTCGCCAGGTCTTTCCTTGGGTATCTGGGCGGTGTCTTCAGTCGGTACATTCCTCGGTCTGTGGAGGTGACTCTCGTCGATTTAGGATTTTGGCACATAATAGCCCTCACCTCTGCATTCTGAGCATATCTGGCCGATTAGCAATCGTGAGGAAGCGTGTGTCTACACCTGAAGCATTGGCGCCTTTCTTGTTTGGTGTCGTGTGGCGCAAAGGTTTGTGTGCCATAATGTGCATCTTGCTCACAGCGGAAATTTGTAAGTCCAGCGCTGACGATGTTCTGACCAGCACGAGTATCTTTGTGAGGGAGTGCGGCACTTGGAGTAGTTTCTTTTTGAGCGCTAGCAATTCACATCCTGTGATCACCTGTGATTATATGCCCTCTTCGTTATTGTAGAGGTGCAACTCGCAATGCTTCACTCACGCTCTCAGGCGTGTGACAAATTTGTCCATGCTTTCCCCTTGCAGCTGTGTGGTGGTATGAAAGATATGCCTCTCATAGTCAACATTATGGTGTGTTGCGAAGTGTTCCTTCAAAATCCGTTTTAGTGCCTCGTACGTATACTCCACGTCTTCGGGCAACTAGAAAATGATATCTCGTAACTCTGGGCCAGCCGTCACCTTGAGTAGGCCAATGTTGCCCTTATCCTCCTGTAGTCCCACAGCGTCAAGGTATTCGTCAAATTCGTTCATCCATCTGGTCCATCGAGGACCCAGACTGGCAGTATCCATCGTGGCAAATGGCATAATCGAGGGTATAGGGTATGTGTCTCTCCGTTTTTCACCCTGTGAATGGGCTGGCACCACAGGGTTTGGCTCCTTTTCCGAAATGCTCCATCACGGGTGATGTGTGTCGTGTGTACCGTGTACACCCTTGCCTTTTAGGCAGGTAGCTACAGTCCTTGTGACCATGTATGTTCTTTCAGGGCTATTTTCCTTGATTTGTTTTTGAAAAAAAATAAATTCTTTCAAGTGGGGCAAGCCCTCTGGGGTGTGTGGTGGCTCATCTGGGCCGTGGCCGGGTGATTGGGTTCTCTCTGCACTCAACGTTGGGCCTATAGACCTTGCTGGTCACTTTTCCTCCTTCTCAGCACGATCGCGTGCTATCCGCAATACACGTGTTTCAACATGAATAGCGCCGGCACATTAACTCCGGCCACATGACCGTAGAGCAGATTGGCGCGTCCCATCATGTCGACGTCGCGTGACCCTACAGCACTCTTCCTTTGCTCCAGTTAAAAATAAAGTCTAATCAATGCTTTTCAATGGGACGTTGAGAAGTGTGCATGCTTGTTCGTTTTACAGTTCTGTAGGTGGGAACTTGGGAAGTCTGTTTTTTATGCATTTAACCTATGCAATCACACACACAAAGACAACATGCATTGGATGTGTGCATCGCTGCATATGTGCACGTTGCAGTACACTGATTAATGCTGTATCAAAGGATACATATGCACTTCATTTCCCGCAGAACATATGCAACCATCATTTAATATGACAATGCAACAATCACAACATTAGATTGCGTACAATATTCTGTGCAGAATTGTGCACTTTTGATTTGGCAGGTAAAGTTCCCGGAGGCGACCTACATATATTCAATGTGGACATATACAATAATATGTGAAATGCTTTTTAAAAATCCATAAGAAAAATGAAAATATGCTTGGTTGAAATGTTAATTCCTCCCTTTAAAAAATGGTGCATGATAAAGGTGGATATCAATAAAGAAAAACTCTGGTGCTTTGAGCAGGTTGGAGCTGTTCACTGATGGGGGTATAATACTAATGGGGGACCTCAATATGGCTTGGGATCCGCGATCGAATGGCAGTACAAGGAATTACCATGATATTATGTCAAAGCTAATAAAGATGACCGTCTCTTAGGGAGACAAGTGAGGAAAAAAGAGGTGTCCCAGTTGATATTAAAAATCAAAACGGGTCTGGGATTTGAAAGCTCCCCCTCACGTAACATACTAAACATATTCACAGAATTTTACACCTCACTATATACATTGGAATTTCCAGATTTGTATATACAGGGCCCTTATTTAGGGCCCTTATTTACTAAAATGCCTCTTGCAGAATATCACGCCAGGTGACAGGGAAGAATTGTAAACTCATATAACACATGAAGTAACTGGAGCAGCTATTAAATCTTTGCCACTTAACAAGGCCCCCGGGACAGACGGATTCCCTGCACTCTTTTATAAGACTCTCAAAGATATGTTGACCCCAAAACTGGTGTCCCTATTTAATTCCTTTGGGTCAATGGGCAGAATTACCTCAACCATGAAGGAGGAAAAGGTGGTGCTGTTTCTCAAACACAATAAAGATGCTATGCAATGTGTGTCTTCTCTCCCCATTGCTCTAATTAATATGGATGCAAAATTATTTACTAAAATATTGGCAACCAGAATTGAAAATATATTACCCAAATTGATCGACCCCGGCCAATCTGTTTTTACTAAATACAGGAAACATTCAACAATGCAAGAACAATATGTCACCTGATACGAAAGTTAATAAAAAACACACACTTTCTGTGACGCTCACCTTAGACGCAGAATAGGGGGTTGATCGCGTAGAAAGTTAATAAAAAACACACACTTTCTGTGATGCTCACCTTAGACGCAGAATAGGGGGTTGATCGCGTAGAAAGTTAATAAAAAACACACACTTTCTGTGACGCTCACCTTAGACGCAGAATAGGGGGTTGATCGCGTAGAAGGTTAATAAAAAACACACACTGTCTGTGACGCTCACCTTAGACGCAGAATAGGGGGTTGATCGCGTAGAAAGTTAATTAAAAACACACACTTTCTGTGACGCTCACCTTAGACGCAGAATAGGGGGTTGATCGCGTAGAAAGTTAATAAAAAACACACACTTTCTGTGACGCTCACCTTAGACGCAGAATAGGGGGTTGATCGCGTAGAAAGTTAATAAAAAACACACACTTTCTGTGACGCTCACCTTAGACGCAGAATAGGGGGTTGATCGCGTAGAAAGTTAATAAAAAACACACACTTTCTGTGACGCTCACCTTAGACGCAGAATAGGGGGTTGATCGCGTAGAAAGTTAATTAAAAACACACACTTTCTGTGACGCTCACCTTAGACGCAGAATAGGGGGTTGATCGCGTAGAAAGTTAATAAAAAACACACACTTTCAGTGACGCTCACCTTAGACGCAGAATAGGGGGTTGATCGCGTAGGATGGTAATTTCTGTTCCACACAATAGAAGTTATGGATTTGGGGCAAAATTTCTACAGAAAATAAAATCTACCTACCAGACACCAACATTACGGCAGGCAATCAATGGGCACCTCTTCCAAGGTATTAAGGTCTTGCGAGGCACTAAACAGGGCTCTCCTATATGCAATTTATTTGAAATCACTACTCGCACACATAAGGTCAGCGCAGTTTATAAATGGAATTAATTTCTGGGGTGAGGAACATAAGGTCATGGCTTTCACCGACGAAATGCTACTTATGATTACAAGCCCCGACACAATGTTCACAAATCGAAATTGTTACATTTATATTTGTCAGAATCACAAGCTAACGAGCTCTGGAAGACCTGTCCTTATACTTGGTTAGACAGACATGTCTGTTACCTAGGGGTACTCATCACAACACGCTAGGCTCCTTTTATCAAACTAATTATATCCCCTTACTGGAGAAGGTGAGACAGCTCTTAAATTCCTGGCAACCTCTATCAATCTGTTGGCTGGTAAGGATCAACACATTTAAAATGGTGATTCTCCCGAAACTATTGTATCATTTCCAAGCCCTCTTAATAGCGGTGCAACAAAAATTCTTCAAACCCTTCAGAAATATATGGTCTCATATAGCTGGAACAATAAAAAACCAAGGGTGGACATGAAGGCACTAATGGCGCCCCTTTACATGAGGTGCTGAACTTCCACCTATACTACCTAGTGGCCCAAATACGTGTTGTTAAAGATTGGTTCACAGGAAATCGAAATAAAATGTGGCAAAGGATGGACAGAGCCCTGGTGGGGAACCCCTAGAGGAAAAATTGTGGAGTCGGAAACCAGATCTGCCCAAGAAAATGTATCTAAGCAATATCACCATGGTAGTATGAGAAGTATGGGACTCTTTAGTACATCAGTAAACGTCTTTCCCATCACTGATGACACCTCTGTTTTTTTGGAACCCACAATTTCAGCCAGGAGAGGAGCGGGGGCATTTATAAAGTGGGAAACGGCTGGATGTCACACGATGACAGATATGGTGGGGTGTCACAACATTAACACTTTTGAGCTATGCAAAGAACAGTTTCGGTCTAGGGGAGGGGGAGCGACTCAGATACTCACAATTGAGGCACTGGCTAGCAGACGCCACAAATAGAACAGCAGCGTCCAGAGAGTTAACACCATTTGAATGGTATGTGACAACAAATTCAGGGGATAAACACATGATATCTGAACTCTATAAAATATTTTCAGATTACCGCACTCATCCAGATTGCCCATGCATGAAACAATGCGAGAGCACCTTTGGGCACTCCATACCTGATGAACAATGGACACAACTATGGGGTAATATACCCAAACTTACAAGGGCAGTCCAAATCCGAAAGATGTGGACTGGAATGATGGTCCAATGGCACTAAACACCAAACAAAGTACATACCTACTATCCATCAGTCCCCAAAGAATGTAGGTGGGGGTGCAGAGAGTGCAGAGATTGGGCACGTATTTGATGGAAATGTGATGTTTTGCAGCCTTTCTGGGTTTGGGTGAATACTGCTATGAGAGACATTTTTGGGACTCAGAATAAAAGGGGAAATGGTGGATGTAAATGAGAGACTAACAATGAAACTGCAATATAGAGCATGTGTGAATATAAGCATCGCAACCCTCATATTTGTGGCATAACGATGGAAACACTGAGAGCCCCCTTCAGAGCATGATTGGATTATAAAGGTTTGGAACTTTGTGGCTCTGGAGTGAGTTACCTACTCAAATCAAGGGGGGCAATTACAATTTAGGTCGGAATAGGGCCTGGTTCTTACATGTCTTCATAATGACTTTGGAGAACATATGTGTCCAGAGCGATTGCACCTGCTGGGACCGCTATGATTGTGTTGTTGTTCCAATCTATTTGTTGTATGTAAGATATCTATTCTGCCGAGTGAGGGGCGAGGGGTAGGAGGTTAGGGTATCGGGTAATGGGGAAGAGGGTTATGTTCTATAAACTTTAAAAAACAAAAAATATCTTTAAAAAAGCAAAGGGGTCAAGTTAGAGATTCATTCACGATTTACACCAATTGAATAGCATAGTGGAGGCAGAATTCCCACTTGTACCAAATACTGCCACAATTCTTTGTAACATCGCAAAAGAAGGCACATATTTTACTGTTGATTTGTAAAATGCATTCTTTTCTATCCCATTGCACCCTGATTCTCAATATCTTACCATGTATATTTACAGCGGGCAGTGATTTTCAACACACCATACTCCTACAGGGGTACTACACATGAATTTGGGCAACATGTATGTACCGATCACAATTATTTAGTATGTAGATGATCTTCTAGTATGTAGCACCACGGAAGAGATGTGCAGAGCAGACTCTATTACACTATTGGCATTGCCTGCAGACAAAGGATACAAAGTAGACATGAAAAAAATGCAAAATTGCCAGAAAGAGGTTGGGTGTTTGGGACATATAATATCATCAGCAGGGAAAAGAGTAACACTGGAAGGAGCTGCTACAGTGCAGAATCCACCACAACCCACTACAGTTAAAGAGATGCAACAATTCCTGGGTTTATAGAACTACTGAAGAGCTTGGAATTTTCACTATTCTAGTTACACAAAACCTCTCCTCCAGGGACTTAAAGAATCACAGAAGAGGAAGGGGTCACCGACATAGACAGACTAAATGGTGACATGTTTCACAGAATTGAAAAATGCTATAACCAATGCTCCACTACTAGCAAACCCTGATTAGACAGAATAATTGTATTTATTTTCACATTCTAATGGATAAGTAATGACTACTGTGTTGGCCGTACAAACATCTCTGGGACATGAGCCCATGGCATATTACAGTGGTAGTGTACATTCAGTAATGCAGGGCCAATTTCCCTGTGAACAGCAGATTTTTCTATTGTGAAAAGCTCAACCATCACTATGGGCTGCTCAGTTATATTATATGTAGAGCACGCTGTTTTCGCAATACTGCAATGATCAAAATCCACATTAACCACACAGAGGGCCTCCATGAATGAAATAATTTTGTCTAGCCCATCCAATCATATTGGTAGATATTGCACAGTGTCCCTGACATTTTATTGCTATACCTGTTGAGGAAGGAGAGGAGGTGCATGATTGCATCACTTATGAAGGTCTCGAAGATGTTTTGGTGCGGGCATGAGAGAACTCACTGGAGGTTGGGGGAGGTCGTTTTTGTTGATGGTTCATCAACGATCAATCAAGAGACTGGCCAGAGACACATGGGGCATCAATAGTGCCCCTCGTAGATGGGGAATATGAGGTTGTTGTTCAGAAAAGATTACCAACAAATGATTCTTCTCAGGCAGCTGAGCTCATTGCCTTAATTGAAGCTTTGGAGGCATCTCAGGGATGCTTGGTGAGCAATGACTCTGATTCGGCATACGTCACCACCACTGCACATTCAGGGTTGTCCAGATGGAAAAGGAGGGGGTTTTGTGGGTCCAATGGCACGCCTTCACAGCATGCGCCTTATTGGAAAGATTTATTTATTTATTTTCTCATCCCTCCTTAGTAGCAGTGGTTAAATGTACCACCCACACCCAGAATGCAGACCCTATTTCACTCTGCAATGACCCAAATGTTATTCCGCAACTTGAGGTACAATTAACTATTCGATACACTGCAGTACCGATTATACATATAATTGAGTTGCAGGGACAGGCTCCCCAAGAGGAGAAGGATCTGTGGGTGAAGATGGGCTCCTTGTAGCCCCTGATGGGCCTGATTCAGTGACAAAATATTACAGGTAAGTTGGTAAAGTCATGGGAGTTGCTAATGGTTGCTTCTGAGCAGTTTCACTACCCAGTGCATGTTTCCAAATAGCACATTGCTTCAAATATTTTGAAGGACTGTTTTGTCCCCAATTTCTCAACACATTTGTGGCAAACTGCACAACGTGCCATCACTAGACTTCTGGCCAGATGCTCGGTACATTGCATGGCACATGCCCCATCCCACTAGGCCATTCCAGCAAATTCACATTCACTATGCAGATATGTTTGTTTTGTTTGTTCGTTTATTTATTTATTTATTTGGTAATGCGCACCAAACCCTTAGGTAGCTGGGCGCAACAGGACAAGTAAACTTAAAGCTAAGTTACAGAGCATGTCAGGTACATATACATACATACAAGAAATATTTTACTGCCACTTCCGGGTTACAGTAGAGTGGTAGAAGCTGGGGGTCACATATAGTATAATACATATTGCAGTCGGATTGGTGCAGTAAGTAGCAAGTACAGTGAATATGGTAAAGCATAACAGGTGTCAGGAAAGGGGAGCAGTCTAGGTGCGGGATGGGGCAGGTTGGGAGTCATTTGTTTGTAGCCATTTTAGTACATTGTGTCTAAATTTTCGGTAGGGTTGTTCCATTCTGAGATCTGAGGGGAGAGCATTCCAGGATTGTGCTGCTTTGACCGGGAAACTGGAACCACCTGCTGTGGTTCTTTTGAATCTAGGGATCTCTAGAGTGTGGCATTGGCTGATCTCATAGAGCGAGTAGTGATTCTCCTGTTTATTCTTTCTGATAGGTATGGAGGTGCTAAGTTATTCAGGCATTTAGACATGAGTGAGACTTTTAAGGAAGACCCTGTCGTTTATTTTTAACCAGTGGATGTCTCTTCTGAATTGAGAGATGTGCTCTCTGGTGGGAATATTCAACGCTGCTCTTAGGGCATTATTGTGCAGGCTTTGAATTTTATCTGTGACGTATTTATTGGCCCCCGAGTACAGGGCATTACAATAATCCAGTCTGGACATTATGAGAGCATTGGCCAGGGTAATACAGTTAGTTACGGAGAGAAAAGGTCTGCAGCCTCAGATGAGTTTGCAGGTGTAGGCTGTTGTAGATGCAAGTGAGTTCACTTGTTTCTTAAAGGTGAGTGTGGAGTCAAGGTAGAAACCTAGAGTTTTAACAACAGGCATCACCTTGAAGGAGTTATTGTCAATATTGAAGGAGTCATAACTAAGGCTAAGGTTTTTGAGGTTCGTCTCTGATCCTAGGATCAGTATCTCGGTTTTGTCGTCATTCAGGCAGAGGCTGTGGGATGCCATCCATGCCTGAATGAGGAGGTATATCTTATTTACTAAAGCTGTGTCCTCAAGAAAGTTGCCCTAAAGGGGAATGAGGATCTGGGTGTCATCTGCATAATTTGTGTAGGTGAGGCACAGTCTGTCCAACTTATCAGTAAAAATGCTATACATAGTAGGTGAGACACAGGATTCTTGTGGTACACCGCAAGACATTTGAATAGGGTCAGCAGAGACTGATGGGGAAAAAACTCTCATTGTGCGGTTGGCTAAAAAGGAATGGACCCAGGTTATGGCATCCCCTGAGAAACGGACAACTGACCTAAGTTGGTTGCATAAAACTGCGTGATCCACCAGGTCAAAGGCTGCCGATAGGTCCAGGAGAAGTGAGATAACTGTTTTTCCATTGTCCTTCAGCTCGTCAATTTGAGTCTTAAGGTCTAGTAGGGCTGTTTCTGTGCCGTGAAGATGGCAGAAGCCGGATTGCTGTGATCCTAATAGGAGATGAGCTTCCAAGTATTCCTGTATTTGAAGGTACACTACTCTATCGATAATTTTAAGCAGGAAAGGGACAGTAGTAATTGGTCTGTAGTTGGTCGGGATGGTGGGGTCTAATGTTTGTTTTTTAAGCAAGGGGAGGACTCAAGATTCTTTAAGATTATTGGGCACTATATTGGTCTTGAAGGAGGCATTAATAAACTTAGAGATAAAGGGGGCTAGGTATCTAGCTGCATCCTTTATGATTTGGGCTGGGCAGCTATCTCCTTTACAATTTGAAGGTTTTAGGGATAGTATATTTTTCTCTGTCTCGAGGATAGAAATTTTCTTGACGCTGAAAGGTAAGGTGGATGTGTCCCAAGTGGGTTGGGGAGATTGCTGCTAAGATGGGAGCAGTGAGGCCTTTTTGTTACCTATTTTGAGTTGGAGGAATGCAATTTTATTCGACAGAGCATTTTCTATGTCAGTGCACCATGGCTTATCCTTAGGGACGTTGTCTGCCGGAGGGATTGGGGATTCCATTTCACGAAGGATAGTGGGAAGTTCCTTGGTGTTGGACTTAGCCTTTGAAATTCTATCATTGAAAGTGTTCTTTTTAGTATTAATTATTTCTTTTTTGTAGAATTTGGAGTAGTCGGTTAGCTTGCCTTTACTATCGTCAGTAGGAGAGTGACGCCAAATAGATTGGAGCTTTCTTTTCTGTAGCCGTAATTCTTTGAGTTGGGCGTGAACCAGGAATTGAGATGAGCTTTCTGTCTACCTTTACAAAGTTTAACAGGTGCAATAACGTCCAAGGTCTTAGTCATGGCATTATTGAAGACCTCCACTAGTAAATTGGGGTCTATGTTGCTGTCAGAGTTGTTGATGGGAGGAAGGAGGTAAGGGAGTAGTGTTTCCGCTGTAATATCCGTTTTACTTCTGGTTGGTAGTGGGGGTGCCGTAGCAATGGTTTTAGGGCTATGAATGGCTAATGTAGCGGAGAAGGTAATTAAATGGTGGCCAGCCCAGGATTGCAAGGCAATATCGGTAATGGCAATGTTACAGTTCAGATCGGCCACCCAGTCGAGAGTCCTACCTTTGATATGGGTAGGGGAGAGGACCTTTTGTATGAGCCCATGGTCCTTTAGTAGAGCTGCTATGGATTGGGCATGTTTATTGTCCAAGTCGTTGAAGCTAAAATTAAAGTCCCCTTGCAGCAGAATTTGTCAGTGGGCTTTTGTATTGTTGGCTAGAAGGTTAGTTAAATCCTCCTCGAAAGTTCCCAGTGGTCCCGGGGGTCTGTATACCAGGTAGATAGTTAATGTATGGTTATTGGATAAAGGAAGTTTAGCCGTAAGTATCTTGCATGATAGGCAGGATGGTGATGTAGCAAGTCTGACAGGTAGATTAGTTTTAGATATGATAGCTAGGCCACTGCCTCTGGCGTGAGGCCTGTCGGCTCTAAGTATCTGGTAGCTAGCAGGTACAGCAGCCATGAGGGTCGGTCCTGCTGCCTCATGAAGCCAGGTCTCAGTTATGGCAAGAAGGTCCAGGTTTTCATTAGTTAGGGTGTCCGCAATTTTGGTAGCGTGGGCCACCAGCGATCTGGCATTAATGAGCGATCCAGATAGTGTTAAGGTACTATTAGGTTTGAGGGTGGAGGGGTGTTTAGTTGCTGGTGTATTAAGTCTCAAGGGATTTATAGGAGTAGTAGCGGCATGTGCCAAGTTCAGATTGTTGGGTTCCGTCTCCTGCACTCGCCTGGGCATGGGACGGCTGTTTATGCTATTTATTTTAGGTTCATAAAGACAAGACAGTCTTGACCTGAGTCTCATGTTTCTATCCTTGGGTGGGCATGTTGAGATAATAGCAAGGGCCATTGTAGCAAAAAGACCGATTGTAAGTAGGATGGACTGGGTCCTGTAGGTTTTACTCATATTCAGGAGTTAATTAGGTCAGGTTAACGCAAGGTGGGCTACTCAAATTGTTTCAGAATAGGCTAGTTTCATTTAACACAAGGTAGGCTAGTTTCACTTTTCACAGTATAGGCTGCTTTCACTTATCACAAAATAGGCTAGTTCCACTTTCCCAATATAGGCTAGTTTCACTATCACAGTATAGGCTAATTTCACTTTTCACAGAATAGGCTAATTTCACTATCACAGTACAGACTAGTTTCACTATCACAGAATAGGCTGACTTCAGTTTAGCATATGGTGGACCTGTTGCAATTATTCGCAGAGTAGACTGCCTCAGAACAGATAAAGCAAGTTTCAGTTAATCGTAACGTGTCTGTTTAAATTAGGTAGGCAGTAGGTTAGAAACATCAAATATTAGTGCAAGCAGTAGGGTGGTGCATATCTAGTCAAACAAGAGTAATATACTGTTATATTAGAGCCTAGGGCGTGGGAGGTTCATCGGGTGGGGAAGCGAGCTGTAGGGAACCTTAGGCATACTTAAGGGAAAGAAAGGCGCTACTGGGTATTGAAAACAAAGGTTTGCTTTGTCATTACTTACAGTTCTTTGAATAGGCAGTGTGTCCAGGCGACAGCGTGAACAGCTTAGGGCCGGTTGATGCCTTCAGGCGAGGATGATGCAGTTAAATGCAGCGTGTGGCCAATGGCAGAGCAGGCCTCGGTTCTGAGAGTTGCTAGGCAGTCGGGTAAAGTCTTATGGCGACCATTATAAGGCTCCTTGTCATTCACAATAGCAGGAGCGGGAGATGGCAATTCTTGCCTGTTAGGTGGTCAGTGGAGGAAGAGGGTCTTGCAGGAAGGTGGGAGCTCAATGTATTGCAGACCTTAACACTGGATGCAGAATTCAGGCGAGTGGGCAAAGTGTGGCCAATGGCAGAGCAGGCCTCGGTTCTGACGGTTGCTAGGCAGTCGGATAAAGTCTTATGGCGACCATTATAAGGCTCCTCGTGGTTATACACAATAGCAGGAGCGGGAGATGGCAATTCTTGTCTGTTAGGTGGTCGGCGGCAGGAAGAGGGTCTTGCAGGAAGGTGGGAGCTCAATGTTTTGCAGACCTTAACACACTAGTGGGGGCTGGATGCAGAATTCAGGCGAGTGGGCAAAGTGCAAATGTAAAGTTTGGGGCACTCACATTGTCAAGAGCTGATCAGAGGATCCAGTGACAGAAATAGTCTATATGGTGTTTGGGGCTGTTTCGGTCTGTACAGGTTCAGACAGGTGTAGGCCTTTGTCCAGAGGGGCCTTCATCATAGGGGGCATTGCTGGCGCCTTACGGTCGGGATAAGCGGCCTATCAGCACACTTCCATTTGGTTGCCTAGCAGCCTTAATACACAAATTCAGGAACGGGATGTGTCGGCCACCTTGGGCACTGATTTCAAAATTCTGGTGACTCACTCTCGTGGGTAATGGCGGCGTGGGTCTCCAGGTCAGCTGCATTAGCTCTGGGTGCACAGCTCACCTGCAAAGTGATCAGATGTGGAGGCGCTGATCAGAGGGTAGGCTGCAGCGGTTCCTGGCAGCCTTTGATGCTAGGATAAGGGGTACAGCTGCACCTGCAGTGTTGCGAGGCTCCAGTCCTGTGAGAGGGGTGCATGGGCTATTGGCATGTCTAACAGATGTAGTAATTACCGTTACCTCATTATTGTGGTATGTCCGTTCTTCCTTTGGGTTGAGGCTGGCCCCTGTGCACACCCAGGTGCAAAATCTGCTGCAACATTTCTAGTACGCAAGGTATTTCCTCATTGGGGGTGTGTGGGTCCTAAAATCTGATAATGGAACTCCCTTTTTAATGATTCATTTAAGGAGATTGCATCTCTATTAGGAATTTGGCGTAAAATGTGATCCATATACCACCCTCAAGCCAACGGAACTGCAGAAAAATGTAACAGACTTTTAAAAAGTAAATTGTCTAAGTTATGTGTAACGTTAAGAAGGAAGGTCTCCCTCTGGCTTTGTTTAGCCTGAGAATGCAGCCCAGCGAAGATTATTACTTGTCCCTGCTTGAGATAATGATAGGGAGAAGAATGCACACACCTCTTACTCCCACACACACACCATCAGACGCTCACAGGGCAGGAGGAGTTTCATGGGTACTTGCATCAATTAACCAAATGCCTTACAGTACTCTCTCAACAGATTGCTACTACACGAGAACATGTAACAGTAACATCCAATGAACTGAATTTGCTGCCACTACAGTTATTTCCAGGAGAGAAGGTCTATGTGTGCCTCTTGGTCCACCGCTGGAACCAACAGAGGTTCCAGTGACCCTTCACCATGGTGTTTGCCATGACTTTTGTGGTTAAGATGAAGGAGTTGTGGTATTCGGTCCACGTATCTGATGTTCGCTAGGCACCCGACACCGCTCCACCTACTCATGACGCGGACCTAAGTATTAACCCAGAATAAGCTGCATATTACATTACATTCCCATTGCCTTATTAAAGTATGAACTGACTAAGTTATTGGTCCACTATCAGCTGTATGGTGCAGAACCTTATCAGTTGATTTATTGTTGTGCACCATATTCCCTTTCTGACCCAGTCACTAATTGGCATTAAAGTGCATTAGCTACCACAGACCTTTTTTGATTTTTGAAGCTCATTCCAGTACCTCTGATGGACAATTGTATTGCAGCAAAAAATAGACTGTTTTTTTTCCTGAGAGAAAGACACAAACAGCAACAACTGTGGAGGGCTTTTCTGAGTTCTATGAACGTCAGCATACGTGGGGTGTTTGAAGAGTGTTGTGGGGTTCTAATTCCACCCAGGATCAAATGAAGTGCCTGTAGCCAAATTGGGCCTAGGAGTGCAGAAATCCTTTTTTGCAATTGGAAAACACACTGGGGGCTGACAACAAAAGGAATAATTTAATTCCAAACTGCCCCACATCAAAATGCTGTTACAGAGAAAAAAGGAGTATCAACAAAATTAAATGGGCCCTTTTCTGAAATGATAAGGCCCAAAACCAGAGGCCTACTTGACATTGAATGTGTAACTTTGCAAAAGCAGAAACAACTATCAAGGAAGTGTGTGCAGTTTGTAGCCTAAAACAATGCGGGCCTCATGTCTAAAGAAAAAAAGGGTAACATGTATTGATTTTTGTTAATGAGAGCTGACTTTCACACAGAGATTCAAAGCCACATTCCCTCAATGGATGCCAGAGCTCTATGCTCTTTCTGAAAGACAATAGGCCTCATTACGACCCTGGCGCTAAGGGGTCTGCGCCAGCGTTAGCTGCGCGGACCCCTTACCGCCAACTACGAGTTCCCGGAGCGCCATGGTCATTTTTCCGCCCGCTTTTTGCGGGCGGAAAAATCCATGGCGCTCTGGGACCTTGGTGTTAATTACGCCACCGTACTTTACGGTGGCGTAATTAACTCCTTCCCCACTCCCATTGAGCCCTATGGGGCCGAAATGGGAATGGGGAAGGGTAAATGGGTCAATGGGGACTTACCGCCCCGCCGACCTCGGAATGGGGCGGTAAGTCCGCCATCCGCCATGGCGTAAAGGGACTTTGCGCCATGGCGGAAAAGTCCGCCGATGGCGGAAAAAATCCGCCAGGGTCGTAATGAGGGCCAATCTCTTTGAAGTTTCAGGACCAGACTGGAGGCTACTTTCATGCATAAAAGTTGTGGTCAGCTCAGAGACACTGATCACAGGCCAGTTTCTGAGGGATTTCCCACGAGCATGGAGGATGGGGCAGTAGGCTCTGCTTTCCAAGATTAGCAAACAGGTCATCCATTTGCCTTTGACTGTGTACAAATGTTAATGAACTTCATGGCAGGCTTGGGTCAACACAGTTCAGTTTAATGTGAAAAGTGAAGGAATTATATGTGTGTAATTAATATAATGCCATTTGGTTACATAGAATATCATACATTGTTCATTTTCTCAGGAACCATACATTGCACCATAATGAGACAAATATCACTGTAAAGCTACTAAAATGGCCTATCTGTTATTTTAACTCTCATAGAAATTCGACCCTGAGAACTAAAGCTACAACCTAACATGTATTTTTAGTGCCCGAGAAAATGCCACGAAGCAGAGATTCAGGGAGGTGATAGCTTAAAAAATATGGATAAAAAGGTTAATGTTGAGAATTGTTATAATTTTTTAATAAAGCAGGAAACCCCTCATTTGAAGCTGCAATATCATGCCAAGACGAGAGATGTTTCAATTAGTCCGGCATGATGAGAAGAATTCAAATATATTTTTATTGTTATGCTTAAATGTAAAGTAAAAATGTTTGTCATGTTTGAATTTTTACTTCAAAATTGAAACATGTAAAAATGTAAATGCAAGTGGGTATCCTTATCCCTCCCAGCATTTGGGCTTGGTAACTTAAGGGACCAATCAAAAGAGAAGGGGCTAAGCTTGAATAAGAGGGTGGAAGAGAGTTGTCCAATAAAAAAGTATGACCAATAAGCTGGCATGTCATCATTTAGACATTTTTGTGGGTGTGGTTTAAGATTCATAAGGGGACGCATAATGAAAAGGAAGACTGCCTGAAACTACCTGGATTGGAACTGCTAATGGGATTGTTGGAGGAAACCAGGAGAGAGGAAAGGGACAAAATAGAGGGATTTGAGCCTGGAGAATATTCTTGACTGATGTTGGATCCTGAGGGTCCCTGTCCTATATCTGAGAGATAATTTGAGACTTGATGGCCTTGTTCCAGAGCATAAACCTAGAAATATTTATGTAAGTTAACTTGTCCAACCCAAACCAAATCTTGTGGTGCTCTGTGTGATATAATGTTCCCTTTATTGAAATTAATTAACTCTCACATAGCCGAATTACACAGGGTGATTTTGTTGAAATTCAAAATTAACACCATCTCTCAGAGTGTGGATAAAAATATAGTCTGTAAAGTAACCCCAAAAATCCCCCTAATGAGGGGTGCAGCAAAAACGAAATTCCCTATTACTTACCCTTTCCCTGAACCCTGCCTTAAAGCAGCGTGGTTCCAAATTATCAACTTAATACCTGGGTTTGTATGCTGGGTGTAGGGTGTCCTGACCCACGTTTAAGCTACCCTGCTACAACATTTGGTGCTGTGGGCTTAGGAAATTCAAAATGGCAGAAAACCCACATGTGCGCCGAAATCCAGGAAAGCTGCGCAGTTTGTGCGCCCACCAAAATGGTTGCCTCACTTGCCACCCACCAGTGCGAGAATGAAAGGCCGGGTTGCCATGAGGGAAATGGGTTGCCAAAGGAAAAACAGTAGCGCCGGTTAGCTTCAAAGCGCTTTAAAACCACCATTGGACTACCCGCACAGTAGTCTGAAACCATTGGGAATGGCAATGCTGATTGCCAAATGCAACCTAGAATTGTGGGGAATTCATTTCTTAAATCCCAAAAATGGGTGCAGTACCAGTACTCACCACTATCCAAAAGCCGGCGTTTTAAAACCACTCTGTGTGTTTTTCTGAAGGCAAGCCAAATGCCTATTTCAAACCTTGCAACATGTGCAAAATATTTACTGAACACCAGCAGACATTGGCAGAATGGAGTTTTGTGTGCCTACAAAATCTGGGAAATGAAGAGCCCAAAAACAATGCTTATAATAAAAATGCTATGGAGTCAGCAGCTTAAGCCTAACTACAACTGGATTTAAAACCACCAAAATCGAAAATGTTAAATTAAATGAGTGACCTATGTTTGGTGTCACATGCCTTTGTAACTGTTGAAATGTCATAGTTTTGCGCTTAGAATCAGCATTCTAGCTGCATGTGTAAAATTACAAGTTATTTTAAAAGCAACAAAAAGTTAGCTGAAGGTCTGGCTTAAGGAACTTGATTTTGCCTAGCAACTACCCATCAGCAGTGAAACTTGAGTCACCACTGTGTTCCCAGGCCAACCTTCCTTTTGCTGCCCAGGCTAAGGATATGCCATCTATCTGATAATTGAATTTCCTGTGCTCTGCCAGAGAGTGAACAAAGCCCTCTCCACTCAGGCAAAGGTTTTTTATTACAGACGTCGTAAAAAGTGGCTTCCTCCTGGAGAAGCTGGGAGGAGCACTGCCTGTGAGAAGCAAGCTGGCTTGGCAGAAACTGGAAAGACTGGTTTCTGTACCATGTGACCTGAAAAGACACACCCCTGCAGCAAGGATATGGTTTTATAAAAAGGGGGATAATTCATAGAGCGGACATGTGAAAATTTTATAAATGATACCATAATTCTTGTGATTTTTCTGCCCACAGTTTAAGACGTGGTAGGAACCGGTGGTATGTTCAGGGGGGTTTTAGCGGAAAAGTGGATATTACTCTAAATGTGTGCATGTTAAAAATCTGAAACTTCATCAGTTAATGTCCCTACCCCCTGCACACATGTATGTAAAGTTGGGTCCATGTCGGAAATTGGAAAAGCAGTTAAAAAGTCAATTATGTACACTCTTTGAATGCAAGCTCCGAGAATGAGCAGATTTGGACATAGACATGGCTAAATTCAGCCACACCATGTATATGTAATTTTAAACAAATGTGTACCTGTGCAAATATGTTTTTAGGTCAGATATAGATTGTGTGTAAAGTTGACAGGGGTGGGTTCTCTGTATCATAAACAGACCTCATCCTGATGACACTTCATTTCATTCCCCCAATCAAGTAAGAAATGGAAGTTTGACCAATTAGAAGCTGAGAGAGAGGTAGGGTCAGTGATGCTAGAACACACCCACATTCTAAACACATAAAAGCAGACAGTCAGGACACATAGAGACCTTCAAAATCCATCTGCCGCTGAAAGCTCTGCCGGAAAAATCCATACTTACCTCCATCAAACTCCAGAAAGCCAAACTAGAGACTTCAATCTATCCAGAGCAGAGAGACCCAAAGAACCGGTGCCTAGCAGAGACCAGACCCCTGTGAGCAGTTCCAGAGGCCAGGCGCTGTGAGCAGAACCCGGAAAGACCTGACCAGACTGAAGTCCGTGACCAAGTCGCTTTCCTGTTCAAAATCTCTTGTGAGTACTTAGCAAAACTCAGAACACATCTCTTAGTTTAAATTCATCTAATTCAATCTATTTAACCTAAGTAGAACTGCCTCCTAGCTGTCACCTGTCATTCTAGCTGCAAAAAAAATTTGTCACTTGTCATTTTGAAAAAGTGTGCGTTTAAAATTTACAAAACCAAAAACGACCTTTACTAAATTACTCATATCTCCGCAACCGTTTGGGCTAGAGACTTGCAATAACTTTCATTTGGAAGCTGAGATCCCAGGCTTTTCTAGGACCCCAAAACGGTAGAGATAGTCCTTGCGGTTCCTTTGTAATAGCGCTCGGCGCATCCGCGAATTTTACCGCGATTTGCAATTTCTTCACATGTAAAAACTGCTGCTGTTTGCTTTCCATTTGCCAGAAATTCGTTTGACCTGCTAACTATCCCTGCATCATTGCTAGTGTGAGCCTGGACTAATATTAACTAGATACCACTCACCCTGAACCTCTAATAGGGAATTAAAAGCGCTTAGCATATTTCTCATCCATTGCTAGCACATATCAAAGCATTTGGGCCTGTGTTTTCAAAACTCCTATCTGTTTTCTGTTGTCTAAGCTTGCTGGATTGAACTGATTACATTGATTGCATTTCTGAGAACTGTGTGCTTTCCTCCCATTCCCTTGCATTGCATAAAGAGGGGGGGAGTGAATAGCCAGAGAAAAGTGATTACATTGTTTGGTTGAAATCATATTGAGTATTTTCTGTACTGCATTCATTGAATATTGCATCCACCTGAGCTTACATAAAGCATCCTCTA